>NC_047507.1:15232706-15478309 GCF_902827115.2 Pseudochaenichthys georgianus | reverse complement strand
ACGGTACTCAAGATGGCGCAGGCAAATCAACTTCCGGTGAGACCGAGGACCGAGGAGCGAGGAAATGAAAATAGTTGACCTGAGACAGGGGTTGCGTTCCGATAATCCAAAAATCAGCTCCTAAATTCTAACCCTATCGTCTATTCCTTGACCTCTGAGTGAAACGTCACGGGGTTAAGGGATAGTGGATAGGAGAATTCAAAAGGACTTAGGAGAAGAGACTGCGGTACTTTAGAGAATCCGAATGCACTTTCACTATCCGACGTGTTTATGATGCGCCAGCGGACGTCACGTGTTTATGATGCGCCAGCGGACGTCATGAATGTGCGTCTGCTGCTGTGGGGGAACAACATGGATGTTTAATAAGAACGAGGGACTGCTGTAAACTCATCTAGAGACTCTGCACCGTGCTCTGATGCTGCTGCTTTGCTTTATGAACGTGGACAACAGAGAAACATATTCTTCATGACCAAAGTTGGAATTGAAATAAAAAAGGAAAGTGAAACTTATGCTCGTCACCCTCTCCCTCCGGTCCACATTAATACAAATGATCCCAATAAGTATGATTGTATGAACTATGAAAATATGTTAAAATCAATACAAATATATTTATTATAAACGTTAGTCCTTAACATCTATCACTGTGTATATCACCATTCAAACATCTTTTAAAAGTTGAACAAACTCCACACAGCTCAGTAAAGACAGTGAAATGTTGACTTTATTTGATCATTTCAGTCAAAACTAAAGTTCATATTTCTCTTTTTGATTATAATACTGATGAACGTTCAAAACAAAGCACTTTGGCAACTTACCACATACGTTTTAAAATGCTTAATAAGCACCGTAACGTTCATGATATAATTTCTCGGTCATAATCGGTTGTTTCCGTGAACGGCCGACTGTTGAGTGACGGTAAATGCTGCGGCTGCAATGCATTGTGGGGCAGCATTTTCTCCTCTCCTTTCGTCAAGGGAGGTCCAGTGGTTCCTAAGCTAAAGGAGGTTATAAAGGAAGTTTGAAACCTCCTTTCCTTTCATTTGGAGAATTGGAACGGCACTTATCATGGCTGCCACTGACGTACTTCCGGGTCATTTCACTTGGTTAGGAAGGTTCCTAAGCTAAATGGACTATTGGAACGCAACCAGGGCCTCTATTAAAGCTTGACGTGTAATTATACTTCCTGCATACTAGGCATTGATGCTAAATATTCAGTGCTCACTCCTGTTTAGAAACAAAGGGCTTCAACAAATACATTGCATCTCCTCATTCCAGCATCTGTTTCCTCTGGGCTGTATGTCACTAATAAGGAATTATCTCAAAATTACGAAGCCGAGAATTCTACTTTTATCATGGCAAAGCAAAATGGTAACACTTAATTCCCGCGTGCAAATAATAAGACAATTATCAGCTGTCAACTGGGAGGATTACTTGTAGGGTGAGTCATTTATGATAAACTATATCAATGCGCATTATTACAAAAATTGAATTAGATGAATATAAATGGAAAATGTGCATGTGGGATAACTGCAAAATACTATTATTCAGGCACTGTGTGAGTAAGTGTCCCAGTGGATATAACAAGATGAATGTTCCCCCCCAAACTCTGCTATCTTTGGGACTTGTAGCTCTTTTAATTGCCTTTTTAATAATTTTAGTTTGTTGTATATTGTAACAGGACTGGGCTGATAAAAGAGAAAAGTGGTAGTGCAGCAATCACGACAGAGGCCGTGTTTAAATCCAAAAAAGGCTTTATTGCTTCAAAACTCAGAAATACCTTCCAAAACAGAAAGGCTAACGTAGCCGGGCCACTAACCGACTTACCAAAACGTCTTCTTACACTGGGAGCCTCCTGCTCCCTCCATATTATATTATCTGTTCAGTTGTGCCACACACAACTGAACAACTCTACTGTGGGTGTTTCTCAATGTCGAGGAAGGCTGCTCCAGAGCCACTATTTCAAGCATATACTATGCTATCGAGTGGCGCCGAATCACTGTTTAAATGCCCAGCATACATGTGCTACCAAGCAAGCCTCCTCAACATTGAGAAACGACCTGTGTGCTTTGTCTCCCTCGAGGGAGTGATTAGCACCAGGTGTGTGGGTCTCCACACCTGCTCCCAATACTGCTAATTGGGAGAGGGTGTGGAGCCACCTCTTGGGAATGTAGGTGCCTCCCACTACCCTGCCTCTCAGCCCCTTACAATA
Organism: Pseudochaenichthys georgianus; assembly: GCF_902827115.2. Lineage (NCBI taxonomy): Eukaryota > Metazoa > Chordata > Actinopteri > Perciformes > Channichthyidae > Pseudochaenichthys > Pseudochaenichthys georgianus. The sequence continues at coordinate 15,476,100 of NC_047507.1, read as the reverse complement.
TGAACAATAATTGTATAATCATTACATCTGTAAATCAGTGATATGACTGCTTAGCATTACTTAAATGATTCACCTTTAATAACTGCAAATTAGTCATTTGTTAGTCTTCATTAAATAAAAGAAGAGACGCATTATTCAGAACCTGCCCTTGTATTCCTTGAAATGCAACCAAAGATCTAAAAGAAAATGGTATGCAGTACAGGTTGCTCTTTTCTAGTAAAAGGTGAGGAGCAGAGATGCGGACCCTTCAAGAGGATTCTTAGGAATGCAATACACTCTCCTGCACTTGACAAAAAAACAATTTCCTCCTCTGGGCCGCCTCATTCCTCTTTTTATTATAGCTCTTTGTCACAGGGAACTGCGTGGGGCAACAATGTGTGACACTTTATAGCCACTGGGTTGAGAAGGATAAAGATTGGTGTGCATTTTAAAACAAGGGCAAACCAAGCAGGTTTGAGAGAAATGGTATTGAAGAGAAAGTATCCAGGTCCTGTGGCTAAAAGTCAATAGAGTCAAACGTAGATCTGTGATGAGGCTGGACCTCAGTATGACCCTGAGGAGAGAACCACTTCACAGCAGTTTCTTGGATGACATATGGACCTGTTATTGCACTCTAACTAACAAACTCTAGTGGGTTACTGCGGGGGTTTCTAATAGACAGCAGCATCACTCCAGAAAACCCAACAGCAGCTGCTCCAACTGCGAGGATGAAGCAGTAAGCAGATGATCGAGTCGAGGTCTTTACTACTGCCTTAAGACGGGGGGGGGGGCTCTGCTAGTTTGAAGTCAATGCTTTAAGGATTCCTGCAGTGTTGGAGAGAGTTAGCCACTACTTCACCACAGCTTCTTCACTGCTCTTTACCCCGCTACCGGCAAGCAAATACATGCTCAGCACAGCACACACTGCAACCCCCCCGCCGGCAGCAGCAGAACCTCAATGTGGGAGTTAGGCGAGCTCAGGAAAGAGGATTTGTTTGCTGTTCACGACTCATGCAGCACACACAAACACATTTATCTAAAGGTTGACGCGTTCCTGCCATAATTCTTTAAGCCATTTTAGAAAAGTGCTTGCCGAGACAGGTCATGTGACCGCCCCTGAGGTCGTGTGAAACGCAGGCATGTGAATGGTGGATGTACATGCAAAAGGCAGCAATCAGCTCACACAGCATGTCTCTGCAAACCCACCCACACACGTCCACACACCTACAGTGCATGCACATATGGAAACCCACACACGTACACACTTATCTGCAGGGAACAGGAAGCCGCCCTCACAATGCAGATTAAAAAAAGGCATCTTTGGCGAGAACCTCTTCCATTTCTCTTCGGATTTGTTTAGCGTAGCGTTAATTATTCTTTTAGAGCTTAGTTGAGGTGTGGTGAAACCCGCTTCCAACTATCACATACAGTAGTTTAATTACTTAACCATTGATTTATAAAGGCTTGTTTTTGTAGACAAGACTCTCAATTAGAAACATCGGTGAAAAGAAGCAGGGAGACGAAATGGTTTGAGGTGTTTTAGTCTATGGCAAATATTGAAAAAATAAATGTAAACACTTTATACTTTAATATTTTATTATGTAGAGAGTATACTTACATAATATGTCACTTATTTATTCTATATTTACTTATACTTGGGCTGCACAATATATCGGTTCTTTTATGTCAACTTTGGCAATGAACACATTGTGAAAGACTGCGATTTTACACTCGTGGATTTTCTTTAGATAAATGAAAGATACTATCAGTAGCAAACAGCACTTTAAAATGTATCGTCATTTATTTAATTTTTTTTTGGTAGCTTTTTGTGTCCGTTTAAAAATATTTCATTTTCCAATGCAACAATGTTGAAAGTAATTTCAGTTTTTCTTTATTATACTGTAGAATGCCAGAACTGAGTACACATTATATTCGTTTATTTATCACAAGTAAAGATAACCTGCAACTTATATTTCCTCATATTGTGCAGCCCTATAATTTATACAATACTATATTTGCAGATCATGGCTGCAGGGGTTGCAATTTGTTACTGTATTTGCATTCTCTCATAGTCTTAGAGAATGTAATGTGTATGTGATAAGTCATGTCTCATATTTCTTTAATTAAGCATTTTTCAAGTTTTGTCTTTAGTTGTTTTCCTCTCAGCCTCAATGATGCTGTGAATTTGATTGAATTACATTCATCAGAAAGCAGATTTGGCTTGACACTTACTCAGCTGATACAACATCATCTCATTACAGCTACTGTGAGTATGTGCATATTACTGTGTGTGTGTGTGTGTGTGTGTGTGTGTGTGTGTGTGTGTGTGTGTGTGTGTGTGTGTGTGTGTGTGTGTGTGTGTTCATACAGAGCGCTGAGAGGAAGCAGCCTCCTGCTCGGTCTCTTTGCAGTTTCTAATGTCTCCATATTGACACCAACACCTACCACAGTGCTGGACGTCATAGCCAAGCTATGCACCATATGTGGTGTGTGCATGCAAATGAAAGACAAACAGGGAATCAAATACGCTTATTACATTACATTACATTGCATTTAGCTGACGCTTTTATCCAAAGCGACTTACAATAAGTGAGTTCGACCAACAAAATACAAACTTGAAGAAAACTATAGGTTACTTACGTAACCCCAGTCTCAGAGTAACATGAAGTGAGATGTCTCACATGGCTTATCATGTGTTTGTATGTTTCGTCGCACGCATCTCTGCTTGTCTAGCTGACATCTCTCAGTGTCTGCTCATCACCTCAAGCTCAACCTTGACAAGACTGAACTGCTTTTCCTTCCGGGAAAAGATTGTCCCACTCTTGACCTAACAATCAACATCGGCACCTCTGTTGTTTCCCTGACTCAGACTGCAAGGAATCTGGGTGTGACCCTAGATAACAACCTGTCCTTCACTGCAAACATAGCTGCTACAACCCGCTGCTGCAGATACACGCTTTACAACATCAGGAGGATGCGTCCCCTCCTGACCCAGAAAGCGACGCAACTTCTGGTCCAGGCTCTCGTCAGCTCACGCCTAGACTACTGCAACTCCCCCCTGGCTGGTCTACCTGCATGTGCCATCCGACCTCTGCAGCTCATCCAGAATGCAGCGGCTCGTCTGGTCTTCAACCATCCTAAATTCTCCCACACCACGCCGCTCCTCCGCTCCCTCCACTGGCTTCCGGTAACTGCTAGAATCCACTTCAAGACACTGGTAGTTGCGTACCATGCTGCGAATGGATCTGGCCCTTCCTACATCCAGGACATGGTTAAACCGTACACCCCAGCACGTGCACTCCGTTCTGCATCAGCCAAACGAATCGCTGCACCCTCGCTGCGAGGGGGACCCAAGTTCCCATCAGCAAAAACACGTGGGTTTGCTATCCTGGCTCCAAAATGGTGGAATGAGCTCCCCATTGACATCAGGACAGCAGATAGCCTGCACATCTTCCGGCGCAGACTGAAAACTCATCTCTTTCGACTCCACTTCGAGCGATAGAACTATTAACAAAGCACTTATATACTAATAAAGGGCTGGCTTATCTAAAGCTAGTTGAGTAGCACTTGAAATGTTTTGGCTCTATGAAACCTGATGTACTTATATGATTATGTTTTCTTCAAGTTTGTATTTTGTTGGTCGAACGCACTTATTGTACGTCGCTTTGGATAAAAGCGCCAGCTAAATGCAATGTAATGTTATGAGGATCAAATTGCAGTTACGGTCAGAGGCATTATGGGTAAGTGTAGACATTTTTTCCAGTTCTCTTTAAAAAGAAAAAAAGGCCATCTGGGATTAAATCAAGATATTTCAGTGGTATTGTAGCAATCAGTGGATTCCCTTGAGGAAGTGAGGCAAATTGTCATGTGCTTTTCAAATGTCATTTTGTCTAAGGACCTTGCAAGCGTAGAAGTGCACAAAATATGTTTAGTCTGTGTTATCTTTGCTTTATTTCCTTCCAAATTGCACCACTGCACTTTGGTCAACTGAATCATTTCAGACCTTGGAGAATTACTATTTGACGCTCTGCTGCAGCTGCTTAAACTCTTACAGGCGGACTAGCGAATCTGCCGCCCCTGAATTTAAAGTCACAGATAGATTCAAGTAGTCCTGTTTATAGCTGTCTTTAATCTTGCTGTACAAATCATATTTCTTTTCATATCAGCAGTGCCTTATTGTTTTTGTTCTATTTGATGTTTCCCTTTTCCAAATGCATGTTTAGCTGAATGTCACAATTCCCCTGAGTTGATGGTTATTTAGACCACTGGTTGACCCTTGATGACTTATGACAGCAGCTCGGTGCATTTCCTCTCTTGGCATACAGGATGTGGAGCCAGCCCTTGTTTAGGGCATAAGAGAGGTCAGCAGTCTGACCCTTCCCTCGACTTCATTTCAAACCTCACTTTAGAAGTCTGACAAAAACTGTCTTAGGACTTTTTGAAACTAATTTGCTGTGTGAATATTAAATTAAAACAGATACACACTTGGTTAACCTGCAATTTTGTTAATTTGCAAGGGTTTATGTTAGCTACATGGTAACTTGATGCCCGCAAGCAAGATTTTCTCTGCTGGTTTATTTGAATTTGAAACCCCTTTCATATACTGCTCCTCATTTTCTAAGAGACATTTCATTATTATTGAAGATGCATTCCATTATATTTCATAATGTTTTATTTTCAAATTAATGTGTAATTTTATTTTGTAGGCATGTGTGAGATGTTTCTCCCATTAAATATATTTTTACGAGGTTGAGAACCTGTTTCTCCCCATCAGCTGAAATCTGCTTCTTGACAATGTGGCATTTGGAGAGAGAGGAACGTGTTTCAGGCAGCATCTACTCAAAATGGCGAATGCTGCAAAACTAATGGTGGACATGTTCTGCTCCTGTATTGTACAGTAAGTGTAAGCTCTGCAGTCTCCTTGCTGCTGTGTGGTACTGTGTTGGTGTTATATAGCCAGCTGCAGACAGTGATGACAAAACACTGAAGAACCAAGGTCAGAGCTGTCTCATTACCTAAACCACTTCATCTTCCCGAAAACACTTTATCTGATTAATATTACAGTGCAGAAATGCTAAAGCGTATCATTTCCCGCCACTGATGTCAGCGAGGTTGGGTAGCGAGTCGTTATAAGAAGATGACCTGTGAGTCAACGTGCAGACACTATATGACAATATCGATGATAGTGGTTTTGCATCAAAATTATGAAGATGGATTTAAGTGTGTGCATTCGACGAAAGCAAATATTCCCATATTGTTTTCTCAAAAATGCAGTCTTGTAGGAAATTGCCATATTTTCCGTATATATATATATATATATACACATATACTGGCAGAACTGTTTTGGAATCTAAAGTTAAAGAGAGATTTTAGAGGATACAACATGTTTTGATGTGGATAATCTCCTTCATCCCTGCATGGAGCATGTATTGGACTTGGCAAACAATTTGTTTTGAATGCACACACACAGCAATTATATGCCTTTATAATAAAAATGTAATTATTTTAATGATATTCTCTTTTAATTATTCCCCATTTAAAATTGTGAATGCTGTTAATTAATGATGTGTGTTTTTATGTGACTATGTTGATTATTCTATGCTGCTGGGGCCAGGTGGAAACGAGATCATTCAAGACACTCTTTGGTCATGATTGCTCAAGTTTCAAGGCTTTTATTGTCATGTGTGCACAGCTACAGTGTAGTTATGACAATGAACATCTTATGTCCGGCTCCTCCAACAGTCCAACACAATAAACAGATAAAATAGTACAAGTAAATACAACAAAATAGAATATAATAGAAACGGAATAAAATCGAAACTGCAGAATAGTCTATATACAGTAATTGGAATATTGATATATATGAGTTGCAAACAGATGAATGTTATGTATGTTCTTTCAGAAGTTCAGATGTTTAACAGTCTTATGGGCTGAAATTGCAAAGGCAGTATATAAATTCAAGCATATATCAAATTTTTGTTGCAAAACAAGTTCCCGCTGAGCAGCTAATGTATGGGCAACACCTAGGAACAGGAGTGAAACAAGCAGCCAGGGGCTCAGACTGGATTTAAATCCATATGATCAATGATGGATGGAAGCCTCTCAATGTATTGAAATGAGACGGCAGGAGACAGCAATGAGGGAAGAAGCAACTGAGAGATGGTTACCAGAGGAGAACCGCCTGGAGCCCTACTTGATGCAGCTACTTGTTCTACACCATTAGCAGCTCATGGTAATGGATGGGAAACAGGGATCTTTCCTTCCTGATAACCTCACTTCCCCTCTGTCTTTAGGGCTATACTGTGCCAGTATTTAACTCACATTTGCCCCCAAAAATAGAAACCAGAGCAGTATGTGCAAGTTCAGATTTGATCATTTCGGTAAAGAAAAAGAAATGTACACACACCTGCAGCTAGTCCTTAAAAAAACTCCTATAATTCCACAAATCGCAATGACAGTAGTGTTTTCTGTGATGATCCAGTTAATGTGAGGTAAAGCAAAAACAACAACCAAACATGTATGATACTTTTAACTTGAATACATCGCTAAAAATAAGTCCATTATTTAAAAACAGACAAGGAGAGAATGGGGATTCTCAAGGTTCAACTAACCAGGCCTTGCACTTTGCACTAACTTGCAAAGGCGGCTTACTAAATGTAAACATGGCGGCTAAGAACAACGTTAGCACATGATGCTCCTATCGAAATGCTAGGGTCTTCTTCCACGCACAAGGATAGTAGTACATGCACACACACACACACTGTATATTAAACATTGTTTTAATAACCTTTGTGATTTCTTTGTACTCCTGGGAAATATGTAAAGCATAGAGCCCCGATCTCCTCTCTTTCATGTCTGTCCCTTCCTTTGTAACCAGCTTCTCATTACCTCTGTTCTCCTGTCTGCTTTCTTTTCTCTCTATTTCCCCCTATTACTCTTGCTTCCTCTATCTGCCAGACACCCCCAGATTCCCTGCTGACTTCCCAAACCAACAGTGCTTCACATCGACCCTTTCCTAATGGAGGGAAACTGTCTAAGCTACTTTTCTCGCAGCCAGCAGACAAAAGGGATACACAGAGCAGAATGAATCCATCTCGATGCTGCTATAGGGGATTCACTCTGAATGACTTTGGGTAGCCCTCATTTCTGTGTTTAATCACAGAGCAGACTCATTTGCCTTTCGTTTTTAGTTTATTTTAGGACACTGCTCTAGGTATGGGGCTGGCTCAAGGGGAAAAGCCGTAGCCAAGTCAGCTCATTGTATTGCACTACTCCTGAGCTGATCAAATTATGTGTACTTTCAGTACAATTAGAGTGTAACTTAATGTCATAAGCTGCTAGACACAGGGAACACTGGGCCTCGTGGAAGAAGCACTCATACAAAGAGAGTGGTGGCACGAAGGAGAGATCTATTCACCTTTTCTCTTCTACTTTTTCTTTAAGGTTTGAAACAAATTCAGTGGTCAAGACCTTTCATACAGTTGTGTTTCCACAGAAGGGGTACACATTCATTTGACGTAAAGGGCCCATGTCATGGCCATTTCTACTGATCATAATTCCATTGTTGAGGTCTACTAAAATATTAAATATATAGATTTATACTGTGCAATTTTCCAAACTCACATTGGTTTCTCATACAGCATCTCTGTAAAGTATGTGTATTCACCGGTATTCACTCTGTCCTAAACGGCTTGTTGGAGCTCCTGCCCCCCCACCCTCCTCCCTGTGAGCCCAGTGTGCTCTGATTGGTCGGGACGTTGAGAGGATCGTTGCTGCGATCTGCTGCGAGGAGCGGACAGGTTTCCGGGTCGGCGATACAGCGAGAACAAGCGAAACTCATCCTGAGCACACACAAACACTCACAGCCGAAGTAAAAACAATAAGTGTGGCTTGATATTGAGTAAGAAAAAGGTTTATAACGCTGTGAGCATGGGTCTGCGGAGAGCATTTCTCCGCGATCACAACGTAGTAGTCCGAAAAACGTTTACCCATTTAAACAGTGGTGGTAGATACCTTGTTTGTTTTAAAAATCATAAATACACAAACAACAATGAATACAGGTTGTGTACCCGAATCTCCCGCTGGTCCAAACAAAGCAACAGCCTCGTTCTTCAGTGCCCTACGCTGTACATATCCGGCATGAATTGTGAAGCTTTGCTTCGTGAAATGCTGGCAGAGGGTGTGGCCTCTGGGTATCCCCACGTCAGAGTACCCAGGAAGTAAACAATGGAAAATGAGAAATCTCCAACGAGGCGTTTTGGGGCAGCATCGACTGTGTTAGAGTTTTACTCGCTACAGGGTTTACTTTGAGGGTTTTTGACTCTGCAGACTGTTTACATGCATAAAAACCTTCATAACACACAAGGGGACGGGTAATAACCGGAAAAGCATGACACGGGCTCTTTAAAATCATAATGTTTTAAAGGGGACCTATCATAAAAAATGCACTTTTGTAAGTGTTTTATACATCAATATGTGTCCCCGGTGTGTCAGGGAAGAAAATAAAACCCTCTCTCTTTTCCTCCGTACCCAAATCTCTAAACACGGGGCTGCAACGGAGCTGATCCAGATTTGCGTCCGATATGACGTGATATCGAAAATGTAGGCTGGCTTTACACCCACGGCCCTATGTGAAACGTTGCTATCAGAAACAATGCCCGACTGTTTTGGACATGATATGGTCGGTGCATGTTGACATTAGCATCGCTAACACTCAGAGCTAACCTGTACTGGAGAGCATGTGTGTGAAGAAGCAGGAAATAAAAAGGAACTCACCTTGTGGTATAACCGGCAAGAGAGAAAGCCTTTGAGCTGCATACTGTTTCAGAAATAATCCTTGATAATCCATGATATGGCGTTTCATCACGGCAGTATCTGCCGGTAGAATCTCCCGCATGAGCTCAGACCCCTCGTTTTTTTTAATCAATCTTTATTTTTTTAAAAAGCTTTATACCCCAAATCAGCACTTTTGAAACAGGAGGTGAAATAGAGGGATATGAGGCATGGCTAGAATGGGTGATCTGTTTGCTATTTTGAGCAAAACACTTCATAGACATGTTTTTTATATATTTTCATATATCTGAGACCTGTGCTATTGCCTAAAACTAGCAAGATAGGTGCACTTTAATCTGAATTAGGGTTTAAATATATTACAGAAAACTCACTGAAAACATAAAATCTCAATGAATTTCGAAAAAAATTAAAGGAAAAAAGATTGTTGCGTTTACCAGATCACGATCATATTTGGTGGCAAATTCACAGAGTGGTTTTATACATTTATATTGGCATATTAGCCTCAACTCGACAGCTGTAACATCATCTGTATCCTTCATATTCTCTCCTCTCTGTGATTATCAAACCCCCCCTCATCAACGCTCATATTAATAATGGACAACTTTTTGAAGCAATCTCTTACCATTTAACTCAACGTCAAACTATTCCCTCCCTCCAATGTCACAACACTACCCTGCTCTTATGACAAGTTGTTGACAGCTGTACTCTCATTATTCACCTAATAATTTCACAGCCATTGACTCTGCTTTACTTTTCGTTGTCTCCATTTCCATTTGCTTGAGTCTGCTGATCAAATTGTTTTATTCTTTTGAAACATTTTTGTAAATTAATCTTCTTTACACAAGTAGGGCAACAGTTAGCAATATATGGTAACTTTAGGGGTTTGGATTATGCAGGTGATGTTACTACTAAACAGCAAATGGTCAGGTATAAGAGGGAAAAAGATTCACTATGTAATAAGAAAGGTTGACTTAATTTCCTTGGTTATCCTTTGAGAGAATTCGCTATTGTGAGGTGCACTATGAGCACTTTTAAGAGGCTGCAACACAATACTAATGAAGACAACAATACCGAACATATTGTGTGTCAGTGTCAGCCTGTACAATGGAAAAAATCGAATTAGTGTTTCCATGGCAACTATGACCGACGAGCTGGACTGTGTGTGTCTGTGTGAGGCTGTTAGATCTGAGATGAACACCTTTTTGGGAAGAAGTTATGTAACACCGCCAAACCATTGTTTCAAGTCCCGTTTTCCATTCTAGGTATACTATAGATGTGTGTGTTTGTTAGAAACAAAAGATGCTGAACGCTGTAAACAAGATGCTGTCCCTCATGACCTGTGATCAATAGAGTGCCACGGTGACGCGTCCTAAAACCCGGAAATAAGTTAGCATTTTACCACTTCCGGTTCCTTCGACAAAAAACAATGCAATTTCTCCATAGGATTTTGGTAAATAGCTAGAAATAAGGTCTGTGGTTGACACAAATTGAAGAGACAGATCACGTTTTGTTCAGCTGGATAATATCCACATGTGTACCCTACTTTTATAATTTTCAATAGATTTATGATTTATAGATCCTATGGAGAAATTGCATTGGGTTTTGTCGAAGGAACCGGAAGGAGTTTACTTTTAGGACGCGTCACTGTGGCAATCTATGTGGTCGAGTTAACAAGCACTTGACACACAACTGTCCATATAACAAGGAAACAATAACAACATCATGCCCTGTGTGTGACGTCAATGATGCCTCCTCTACTGTAATATTGTGCAGGAAATGTATCAGAAATGTGTGATTAATCAGGTAGTAAAGCCATGCCTAAAGTCCTGAGGACAGTCATTCATCTTCTGAACCCCATGGGCACAATATACTTCTACAATATTTATTAAGGAATTGAGAAGCTATTTCTAAAGAATAATTCATTTTCAGTAGGAGCAGGAAGACGCGTACGGAATTGCCATTTTTATATATAAAATGTTATATTTATACACAACTTGAGACTGCAAACATAAGAGTGCCTGCATTGTAGCCGCTGATTCAAAGCAAAGTGCACAGTAGAGATCGTGTCAAAGCTAGTTCTTAAGTGCTACATAAATCAATCTCGCAGAGAACCTACAGCCTGTCAAAGGTGTGAGCCTATGCGTTTAGCCGTTTTCGTCCTCGTGTGGCCGCAGCCTCAGATGCCAGATATTACGTGTTTTGTCAAAGCCAACTGTAGGCTACAAAGAGAAACAACATTTGAAGAGGAGGATATTCATATTTGACGCACTCGCTCCTGCATCATCGCAACTAAAACAATAATAAATGTACAAAACAATCACAACTCAAGTTCAAGGAATATATCTGGAGGCTTTCAAACGTATTGCACGTAGCCGATGAGCAGATAAATGGTTATCCAGTTGTCATGGAGATGGATATTTTCTACCACTGGCAGTATGTTTTCATTAACAAGCATCTTTAATCTGTTCCCCAAATGCTCTTGTTGGAGCATCGTCTACAGGCATTTCAAGTTCTATCAATATTTTTGCAGATCCTACGCAACATTGGAGAAAATGCGTTTCATTTTTATACTTTCATTGGTCATTTTCCATTCTACTTTTTGCTTGACTTTTTCAATATTTAAAATAATATTTCATGCACCAAACACCAATGCAAAATCCTTTCACCTCCTTGGCAATGAGCATGTAGACATTTTGTTTTATTCTATGATACATTTTGTGATTGGGTTATATATATTTTATATATATATTTTTGTGGCAAAGTTGGAACTCTCATAAACCCTCCTTTCTCAAAATGTAACACTTTATCACCATATTTAAATGGTTATCTTATCTTTTTTTATGATCTTCCACAAGGGTGTAGGAAATGGTTCCAGTAGAGACACCATTGGTGTGGATAGTGTTGAGAGCTTCATAGTATGTTGAATACTTAAAACGAAAGTTAGTTATAATAAAATATAATCAATTATATTCTTGTATAACCCACAATGAAAATGATTCATATTTTAGGTTTTTCTATATTTACAGCATAAACAAAACAAAGTGGTTTGTTAAGTTGAGTGTAAGACCTATAATGATTTATGCCTTACTCTCTGATAAGAGAGTAGGCAGGTTCTTTCCTCTCCTCTCACAGCAGGGAGGGGGGCTCCGGACTTAAGGAGAAACACATTGAGGCCTCAAAAGGGTGGTTATGTCATAGCCATAGAATATGTCTAGTCATGTTTTGTTTATTTTTTTACACAAACTTCGGAAGGTGTGTCTTATGCCAGAGCCAATAGAATATGTTGGTTGGGTATAGAGGAGGTGTTTATGGGGTTTTCTATCCGGTTTTTTGAGCATAAAAAGACTGGCTTTTTTGGATTTCGGGGGGAGAGAGGGGGAAACCCCTGGTATACTCTCTCCCGGTAAGCTCTGGCCCTCAGAGCTGGGTTAGCTGGCTCTCGGTAAGATATACCTGGAAGGCGTTATTAGAAACGTACAGGAATCTTATGACTATTTAGATCGACCTGGAAGGCGTTATTAGAAACGTACAGGAATCTTATGACTATTTAGATCGACCTGGAAGGCGTTATTAGAAACGTACAGGAATCTTATGACTATTTAGATCGACCTGGAAGGCGTTATTAGAAACGTACAGGAATCTTATGACTATTTAGATCGACCTGGAAGGCGTTATTAGAAACGTACAGGAATCTTATGACTATTTAGATCGACCTGGAAGGTGTTATTAGAAACGTACAGGAATCTTATGAATAGTACTATTTAGAACGACCTGGAAGGCGTTATTAGAAACGTACAGGAATCTTATGAATAGTACTATTTAGATCGACCTGGAAGGCGTTATTAGAAACGTACAGGAATCTTATGACTATTTAGATCGACCTGGAAGGCGTTATTAAGAACGTACAGGAATCAAATGAATAACACTATTTAGGTATACCCGGAAGGCGTACGCACGGGAATAAAATGAATATGAATTAAGGTTTTAGATAAAACATATAACCCCAGCATGATATGTTTTGTATGATTATAATGTGTTAAAAGGTAAAGACTCTGTAATAGTTTGGACCTATTTTTCTTCAAATAAACTGATCTCACCTTTTGGATTGGGACAACTAAAAAGAAAATCTGTGCTCTCCTCTCCTGCTTCAAAGGTAAGACTGCACCCTGCCACACACACTTAGGTAGGAACACACCTCATTTACTGATATCAAAGTCCTTCGGGATCGCTTAAACAGATTAAAAAGAGTTGTCTGAATAGAAACAGCAGTTAATTGAACCTGGTTCTTCGGGGAGTTAATAGAGGTGAGATCTTGCTGACGTTGGTGGATCTGAGCCAAGCAGTAAACGTACATAGACTCAGTAACTTCGGTCAGGTCAATTAGTAGGTCAGAGTAATTTACCGGAATAAATTATCAGGACCTCACCTACTCTAAACAATAGACAAGGCTTCGTATAGACTACTTTGATAGAATAGCCCCCCCATAGCTCTTTGCATGGTGTTTACTTACCCTAAAAAAAAAAAAACACCAACAATAAATAAAATAAAAAGAGCCTCATAAAACACTCAAATTAGAGCTATATTGGCCATTGAACATTTTAAATTCAGCCGTGTCAGTTTATGATTGTCCATTTCTGGCAACGCATGTATGTTTTGAGCTTATTGATGTATATACCTTTGAGCTGTAGAGAGATAGCAAGAAAGCAAGATTTTAAGAACCAGTTTAGGAAGTACAAGTTTTGGCATGCGGCTAAGAAATGTAATTAATAATTTTAACATGTATTTGTCCATCTCAGAGAACAACAACAAGTACAAGGCAAACTGTTTGTATATAGTAACATCACATCAATGCCTCTTTTCTACCACACATTTCTCAATTGAGGATTACCTGTTGCCATAGCAACGGTGGACTATTTCTGCTGATTGGTCTCCTTTACGGCTCTATTAGGTATCTGTGGGGCTCATGCACAGTAACAGGATCATCACTGGGACAATGCAGAGGACTCAGAGAAGCACCAAACCCAAAACAATGAGCTGAACTAACGGCACGATCAATACAATCATGTTTCTTTGTATTATTGTGCAAAATAATTTTTTTATTGCAAACCTGTTGTGCGTAGACGGCTCTGCTAAAGATTCTTCCCTAGTTTAGGTTTTATGTTTAGATAGGTTCCTGTTTTATTTTGATAGTCTTGATAGTCTTTGATAGTCTTGATAGTCTTTGATAGTCTACCCTCATGTGTCTAAAGTACGTTTTCTGCCTTGTCTGTTTTCCCGCTGTTGTGATTGTCTAAATTGTCTTCACCCGGTGTTGTCTGTCTACTAGTATAGTTCTCGTCTTCCCCTGTCTCGTTGCCAGATTGTCTTGTGTGTTCCAAGCATTCCAGCGTTAAGATCTTTTGTCACTGTCCTTAGAGTTATCGGCCATAAAGAGTTAGGTTAAGTAAGTAGTTTTTTGATAGTATAGAGTATAGGTTAGACAGTTTATTGAGTGTTTGTTTTGTTACTTTATATATTCAGTGTGTTGTTACCTGATTACATTAAAACACTTTATTTTGATACTTTGTTTGTCTCTGAATTGTGCATTTAATTCCACGCCTTAACAAAACCGCAGATAGTAAAGCTCACTCGGTTTGTTTAATACATCTCAATGAGCCAGACTGCGTCATCATTTTTATCTTAAGCAATATTACAAAAGTCATGAATTCTACTGAAATCTCTTTGGTGACTTTAAAATGAACTATATCTTCAATGCAAAACAAGTATATCATGACGAAGTTGAAAGCTTTCGTGTAGCGCCGATAGTTGCCTCTGGACCGATCTGCCCTAGCTCATTACAAGTGGCTCTTCATCCCACTCAAGAGGCTTTCTAAAAAGGAGAGGACTGAAGAGGTCTGTTTCAAGGTCAACATGCTGGATTAGATTAGAAAAGAAATACAAAACTGAAATATCTGGCTTTAATCTTTCACCCGACGCCCTTATCATTTATACATGACTAATGAGCATGAAATGCACTTCAAAATGAAGCGCTTACATACATTGACTCAGTATATTTCATTTACAGCCGGTAATGGAAATATGACCATCTTGATTAAAATATATAGCATAACAGCCCTCGTAAATAGTAGAACAAGTAGTGTGTAAGTCAGTATACGACTGTCAGTCACAATGTCTGCCTTTCGCTGCTCATTTTGTCGTCCATACAGCATACTTTTGAGCGTCTCATTGAGCAACTGTTATTAACACAAACCTGGACCTGTACTGTCCTCAGTCTGCATTTGGATCAGACTGTATGTTCCTTTCTATTGCAGTTCACTTACATGTCATTGAAGAACACTTTATTTATGGTGGAGGATCAGTGTAAATCCCTCTAAATGTCACACCTGCTTTGCTCCTTGTTAGCTTTGTGGTGTCATTCGCCCAACCTTAATTCATTAGTCATAATTCATTCAGACTACGCAGCTGCCTGTGGTTTATTTTACAAACAAAATTAATTTAGCGATTAAACATCCTGTTGAGGTGTTTGGAGCACAGGCAGTAACTGATGTGCATATCTAATTGCCTAACATTTCTGCCACAGTGGAGAGTGGGAATGAAACAGCACAGTCATGATAAAGAGAAAATGTTAATTACCAATTCACAGAGGGGATTTTTGACTTCCTCTTGCATTTAAATGAGCTAAAAGGGTCACTGCTTTTCTCGACACGACGGGGCGATCTTTAGTCCTAAACAGCCTAAGAGATTAGTCCTAATGCTGGTTATTAGTCAGTCGCTTTTGATACAGGCAGTGCCACAAATCTGCAGTCACCCAAGCCTTCTGTTGATCAGGTACTCCCAACACAGCACATTAATTAAAGTGCTAATCATGAAAGCTTGCAATAAAACCAGTGCATAGTTCAACCATGCAAACAAGACTATACAAGTGTTCAAAGACAAATACATTATTTCATTTATAAAAATATGTTCTGTTAATAAATGACCGTGGCAATAGGATCTGCTTGAAACGCGAATGATCTTTTTTCCAATGTTTGTGAAAAAAAGCTGATAAAACACAGTTTTAACCAAAAGACAAATGTTGTTTCCTAGCGGCAAACTACTTTGATCCAAATATAGGCAAACAGTCGAATATCACAGTTTTCTGATCTGCCACCACTATGTTTAGGTTTGGTCAGGGTTGGGTACAACATGGTCCGTTAGGTGAGGAATTCTGGTTCTGATTACCAAAAGTTAAAGTTAAGTATAAATTGTGTGATGATTTCAATGAAACACTTAGTAATACATTACTTAAATAAGGTTTGTGTCAGTAAAAAAGGTATATAAAAGGAACATCTATTATGATAACCAATTGAACAAATAATAAATGCTTTCATTATTCCTGAAAGGGAGTTTCAACCACAATACAGGCTTAAAATATATACATTCTTATATTCATCAAGTCCTATTTTGAAAGTTACAAGTTTACACATTTGACCCTGAAGTTGTTTCTGTCTCTTCCCTTGGGTTGAAAATGCCACCAGTCTAGTTAACAGCTGAGAGGTACGACTTCAGGAGGGTGAACCAAAAGGCCCCATAAAGTCAACGTGACATTGCCACCAGCTGTAATAAGGTCATGTCTGTGTGTGTGTGTGTGTGTGTGTGTGTGTGTGTGTGTGTGTGTGTGTGTGTGTGTGTGTGTGTGTGTGTGTGTGTGTGTGTGTGTGTGTGTGTGTGTGTGTGTGTGTGTGTGTGTGTGCAGTAAAGAACTATAATTTTTTTTTTTAACCACAGATAATGCCTAGTAACTGCTATGAAGTCAAAAACTACATCCAGCACAAATCACAAGCAACCCTGAAAATATCTTTACCTTTTTGCTTTTTATGAACTTTGTGTGGGTTTGTTGTAGGAAGGAAAGTAACCTTTAACAATGAACTGCTTTATTCACAAACCACAGTACTATAGTAAACTGTCAGTGGAAATGAGAAGCAGCATATTGCTACAGCAGGCTGAACTCTGTGGGAAACATTGTTCATCATTTGATGGCGAAAGGTGAAATAGAGTCAGTGCGTGTATGCGTGCGTGCGTGTGTGTGTGCGTGCGTGTGTGTGTTTGATACTGATGGAGATATATGTGGCTCCACCTCCCCACCTGCTCCCACTGTGTACTCTGGTCTCCACTAGCGATGAAAACAATTACAATGATGCGCATGCACGAATGCAAGCACACTAACAAAATGTAATGCTCTTTCAAATTAAATACAGGTCATTGACATCCCAATTAAAATCATTCAATAAAAGCAATGTCTTTTTTATTTTGTAGTTAATATGCTTTATAGTCACTTTTTGGAAAAACTATGCAGTGAGAATAACTGATTAACATAATGGTTAGACCACCACCACTTCTGTGAAGCAATTTAAATGTTTTCACTCGTTTGCTAATTAGTAGGCGCTCAGAAACCAGCCAGTTAAAGCTTTAACTGCAGGCAGATTATGTGACATTCAGCATGAACCCCTGCTCGTCAGAGGACTGTGCGTCAACCTGCAGTCAAACCAACACAACCCTCCACCGTGAGTCATCAAAAAGTCAACAGTCCCAAATAATCTGCTCTGATGGGTAGTTACGCAATATAGGTGGTACATGTGCTCACTGGAACTCGGGCACAAAACTGCACATTCCAAAGAGAAAGAGAAGGATAAAGAGAGGGAGAGCAGCGAGAGGAAAAGAGTGAGAGAGCAGATGCGGCCTTTGGGCTGAAACTGCTGAATCATCATGTCTCTTCTCATTACTTCCTCACATCAGGAGCCCTGAGCACTTTCTCTGGAGCCACACACAGAAACAGTGTCCTGATGAAAGGCAGAGAGCCGGGAAGCAAAGAGGAAAGAGGCGGAGAAAAACACACAGAGAGAGGGCGAGATAAACAGGAAAGAGCGTCACCTAGACGCCCGAAAACAATAATGGAGATTCCCAGATTGTCTCATATTGACGACAGAGAGGGGAGGATTAAGACAGATCTCTATCTTTCTTTATCCTCCCCCATGTGCAGATGTAACCTTGAGAAGCCCTGGAGGACAATGTCTATCCCCTCACCCGCCAACATGGGTTTGTTACATAAGGACTCAATGAGGCTGCTAGAACACACACATGCACACTCACACTCTGAATTGCCTGCAAAAAAAATTCCTACGGTCTTTTTGGCTGGACTTCCATTGTGGTCTCTTTTTGTGGCACAGTCAGAGTAAGCCGTCATATCAGCACAGACGATATTTGAGAGCACGGAGAATAAGCCATTAGATGTAGAGAGACGTGATTGTGTACTGCTTACTTTCTACAATAAAGGGGATGCCAGTTTCATCGAGTACAAACACGTTTCTTACTGCATGAATGTGTATTTTTTCTCTGGCTATTTCAAGATGCGTAGATATATTTAGAAAGGGAATTTTAAATAAGGAAAAACAAGGGGTTTATTTTGGCAAAAGGCAAATGCAGTTACACGGGACTAAAGGAGAAGAAGACACATGAGGAGAAAACAATATCCTACTTTCTGCTTATCACTATCATCCACTGCAAATGTATCAACACAACCACTGTGACGGAACATTTATTATGATGTTTTAGTTCATAATTGACAGGTGTAATCTGCTCATCAAACTCTGATTGTAATTTCTTAGTCTGGGTGGAAAATGACTGTTTGTAATACGATTCTGATGATGTGTGGTCCGGCAGTACAGTAAACTGAGATACATTCAGTTATGGTATGTCTATGTTTGGTTTATAAACAAAAAATACATTCAGGCTGATGCTATCCATCAAAGTACTTATTGTGGTGTGTGCAGAAAACCAGAGAGGTTCCCATATTTCTGAGTTTAGCCTTGATGTGCACGACATACGGAATCATTACAGAAGGGTCATTTCTGTTAGAGTCTCAGGCCCTGTTCTTAACTGAGTGGAAAATCAATATCATTTAGCAGAATACCTCTCTGGCCCAGATGCTTTAAGGAAGCTCTGTCTGCCTCCTCCCACAGAATATACATTAATATTTATGAATGCATCTGGTTCGGACCAGGACAGCAATGTAGAAACATATGTTTGAGTCCTTTTGCAAGAACCTGAAAATGTTTCTATTTGACAGCAGTCACTTGACAGACGTTTGCATTGTGACATGAATGCGCATTCACCACAAACATGAAACCTACATGGATTCTGTATGTCACAAAAAACAGAGAAATCAGATCTTTCTTTGTTTAGCCTGGGTAACAGCATTGTTAGTGGTGCTTACAATCACTTAAAAGGTCTTAGACCATTAGCGGTTTCAATAACAGGATACAGGAACTATTTTAATTTGGATTTTTTTTATGACAACCATATAAAAAGGCAGCTAACTACGGAGTAATAAGCTATCTAAAAAAAAAGAGTAAGAATTAAAAAAAAAAGAATGATGGCCCATCTGACTTGGGAGTCCATTGGCAGTTACGTCCAAGGGGTATTGGTGTCATCATTACCATGGTCTGCTATTAAAAGTAAACTCTCTCTCGTTTTTTCACTGGCTCAGTACGGTAGTTTGCTGTTGCTCATGTGTTCACGCAGGTGAGAAGAGTTAGTAAACACAAACCTCTCGTAACCCCTCCTCTCAGCATTGAGTTTACAATTCAAACGATCAGAGCCTGAAAAAGCTCATTATACATCAGACATACTGATTATGCAATTCTGATGAGAGCTCCCTTCCTCCATATTTATTACAAGGGGGACTTTAAGTAAAGTCAAAGCATTCAACTGCATCTTTTCTAAATGTAAGCTGCAGACACATCCTGATGGTGGCAGCCATCCAACCATAAGCCACCAAAACACTTTCAGCAAGAGACACAGGATTAGCATAATGCAGAGCTGCCAGTTACATTCAGTAGGTACTGTGTGGTGGAACCTCAGCACTCATGCATGTGCCCACACATGATGTAGCATTATAGAGCTAATCCTGGTCTGATTGTGTTGGAAGTAATATTGACTACAGTGAAAAGCTTTCAGTCCGTTTTGTGTACCAGTGTCTGTAACTCAGACAGTGCTTCATCAATGAAGCATGGCACCATCTTATTCCAAAACAAATGCCAGTAATACATAAATAGGATTATAGATAGATAGTATTGTGGACTTTCAATACTCAATTTAAAGAGAATGGAACTTGGAGCCAGAATGGGTAGCAGTGGGAATGCAGTTAGTCGCATTTGCATTTTACATTTTGCTGACGCTTAAATCTCAGGATCAGATACCTACAATGGCAAATTCCCAAAGAAGGATTTGTTAATATATTTTGTTATGGGCAGTCAAACATGTTTCAATACATTTGTATGTCAAACATTTACTGAAGTAGAGCTGGAAATTATTTTACAATCAATCCACACTACAAAAAGTCCTTTTTAAACAGTAGAAGTCAGCAAGTAGTCAGCTTCCAACATTATATGGCCAACAAGCATTCCACACAGGCTCAAGTTCACATAAAAAAGGAGGGAAATCACAACTCAATGTTCACTTGCTTATTGTCTGCTATGCTTTTGACCATATCACATACGTTAGTGGGAGAGTAAAATATAATTGCAACATTACAACGGTCCAGAAGGTCCATTCAAAATGGAAAGGTCACACGTGTCGCCACTTGATCACACATCCACCCTATACAGGGATACAGGAAATGAAACTACACTGAGATAATGACGGCAATGAATGGCTGTAAAATCCATTATCAACATCGACTCAGGAAAACCTTTGTAGCCTGAAAAAGTGATTTGCAGAAACAGCAGGCAGCGAGTAAGAGAGCAAACATGATTACACTGCCAAGCGCTTACATTTCGCTTGTGTTTGTGATGTTTTATTCAGAGCTGTATGCTCTTTTACGACTCTGTATGATGTATGAGTTGACATATGGATCATATCCAACGTGTGCTGTCGAGGGATAGAAACAATAACTCATAGCTCTCCTCACACTCGCTCACAGACATTAGCATAAGCATGCAGGCACATGACGTCAGAAAGGTTCACATAAAACACAAAAACAGAGGCACGTGCAGTGTTGGGTTGTTGGACGTGTGAATCCGAACCCCAGAGAAAAGCTATGCTGTCTGTTTAGATCAATTCAGCGCTTTCTATTTAAGGAGAGGATGGAAAACATTTAAATACAAAGACACACAAACAAAAAGGATGTGATCATTATTTAAGGATTAATGGAAGATTAATATCAATTTCACGTTTAGCCAATGCACAGTGTTCCAATTTTTGAAAAATATATTCCTGGCTGACTATAACCCAAACATTTCTTAACACCAAATCTGAACAGTAAAATAAAAAGCCACTATCACAACCACCCAACTTCCCATCAGTCAACTCCCATAGCCCCTCAGTGAAGTCACTTACCACTCATGCTGCGGCTCATCGATGACCAACAGGATCTTGAACTTCTTGGAGAGTGAGGGAGAAGGAGCAGACTGCTCCACAAACCCGGCGGCGGACGCAGCCGTCTGTTTGACCACGTTGGTGATGGAGCTGATGGAGCTGAAGGAGCTGAAGAAGCCAGAGGAAGAGGAGGAAGACGGGGCCTGTTGGGGCTGCGGAGCCGCCTGGCTCATACGGCGCTCCTGGACAGCAGGGCTGGCTGGAGCCTGGGATGGGGATGGAGATTTGGTAGGAGACAGGGCTGGCACCGCTGCTGGTGGTCCACCTGGCTGGGAAGGGGAGGTGGCGGTGGGCGGAGGGGGGGCAGGTGGGTCTGCCCTCTGCAGGTCTGACATGTAGCCATTGGGCAGGTTGGACATGAAGCTGCTGTCAGAGAGACGGCGTCGGAGGAAGTTCATGATTGCGGTTGAAGGGTCGGCTTCTCACTGTGTCTTGATTTCTTGGCTGATTGGAGTGAAACGGGCGGAGGTGGTTACAGAGACAGACCCTGACCAGAGGTTGGATGAATGACAGCGAGCAAATCAGTCCAAATGATTGAGGTGTGTGTAACGGAGAGCTGCTTCTGAGTTGGAGGAATGGGAAGCAGGAAGAGGAAGATGGATGAAGCGATGGATAAAGCTCTGGTCCAGTCTTCAAGAGACAGCTCTCCTCAGCACAGCTAAGCCAGCAAACAGCGTGCGTGTGTGTAGTGTTCTTCCTTCTGAGCCTCACGCCTCCTCACAAATGTGTGTCTGTCGAGCGGTGTGTCCGAGAGAGAGAGAGGTGTGTTGTCGCCCCCTTTGGTTAGGCAGGTGTTCTCCCCCCTCTGCTCTGCCGTCCTGCCTCCTGAGCTGCTGCGAGCTGAATGTGCTCAGAGATGCTGCTCTCTCTGCTTATCTCACCCTCTCACTCTGCCCTTTCCCTCACTCTCTCCCTCACTTGCCACACTCACTGGATGCCTCCCCCTCCCCCCTCATCATCCTCCTACATCATAGGCTGCGTGAGTGTGTCGTGCTGCAGCCTTGTAGCGTTGCGTGCCGTGTGCAGCCACTGGAAGGGGGTTTCCTAGCGCGCATAAGGTGGAGTTCAGGGATGGATACCACACCTTCCTCTCCCACCATCCTTCCCTCCATCTTTCTAGTCTCCTCCTCAACCTGTCTTTCCTTTGTCCATTTTCCCGCCATTGTGGCACTGCTGACACACATTTTTTAGTGGATTCATTCTCATAGAGCTGAACACACATCCCCCTTCTGAGGATGCGCTTATGCCAATATGTTGTCATTCAAAGCATGTGGAGTAATGGAGGGCAGATATGAAACCACTGAAGCAGAGTAGAGATTAACAGGAAACGGAGAAAGGAAGAGGGGACAGGGACCGAGATTCATTCCTCTGCAGCGGCTTAATGATTCCCTCCAGTGGACCTCCTCAATAATGTGCATTGCTCTAAAAAAGCAGCACGTGGAGGTAATGGTGGCATGGATAGAAGCAATGCTAGCGAGGACCCTGTAGCGACAAGTATGTGATCTCTGAAATGGATGTATGGTAGCAAATAATCCACAGATATTAAAATGGTAGATTGCTAAAAATGGCTTAATCTGTTAAACTAGTGAGTCACTTTGTTGGCAAACGTCCTCTCCCAAGCAGAACACAATTAGAGACATGGACGTCGAATCACATGCTCAGATACATAAATGCCTTCTAGCTTCAGAGGAAATACTCTACAGCTTGGGCTATTTGCTTATCTGTCTATTTCACTTATTACTCTTAAACAAACATCTCCTTGCTATGCCTGGCTTCATTACGCAGTCAGTCTTTCAGAGCAGGAGAACAGAGGAAGAAGGGGGATTATTCAAGTAGGAAGAAATCCCACAAATGACGAAGAACAGAAAGACTGCAGTAGAAGAAATGATACAGCGCTACAGTAGATCCATCTTGACTTCATTGGGCAATTACTTCTTAAATATGTAATGTGTTAACTAATTAAGACATTTTCTCCGACCGCTTTATCAGATTTGACTGCTCATAGGGCGTCAAGCATTGAGATTCCTCGAAGCAAACCACTTTCTACACTGACACCATCTCAATTGATGGAAATGATGAATTCCTTGACCTTTATGCCATTGGAAGGCTGCTTTCAGTTTTTACTCAAAAACACTCTTATCTCTTCCAAACCTCAGCTATTTTTGAGTGACTCATACATTGGGGTTTGTTACACGCAGAAGAGGAGGGAGTGGCGTACAGATGACTGCACACAATGGCACGGTATTCCATCAGCAACTCTCTTTCTATTCACCCCTTGATGTGAAAGGTTTAACAGCTGAACATCAAACTGTGACAGAGATGAACTGTGCTCTTAAATCTATGTGAGACCATTCTTTAAGGGTGCTTCAAAATGTATGCTTTGTGACACAACATGTGCTGATGACAGAAAAAAGGTGAACCCACTTTTCTTGCCATAGAAAACGACATCTCCAGAGACGTGTCCGAACATGATTCGTCCATTGGACTCAAGTGAGAGAGTGGTAAAGCGAAATACAATGCTGTGGAATATTGCAAAAAACAAACCTGTGTTGTTATATATTTTTGCATAACATGCAGGATGCACATTTGTAGTCACAATGAGTGAAGCCCAGCGAGTGGTGGGGGGGGGGGGTGGGGGAGGTGTGTTCAGTCAACCAGCAGAGAGCCGAGTGAGTCACAGAGCTGCAGTGTGAATTGTAGCGACACACTAAGCTCATCCTGCCCTACATGTTTCAGGACACAAACACGGCACTTTATAACACATCTTCAATCTGCCGTCATAAAAGTGTGCATTATAATAATGCAGGTGACGGATTCAAAGATGAAACAGTTACACTAAAAGGCAATTCAAGTGTTGTATCCTCTATTTCCTTCATCCATTGAGGAAGACCCACGCCAGATGTAGCACAATTGGTTAGCATTGACTTTCATCTCCTTTGAAAAAACATTATGACCCCCCCCCCAAAGCCTTCCACTTGTATCTTTGGACTAGAGAGTGTGTTGATATGGTTTAACAAAATAACTCAGAGAGAAGAGTAAGATATGATCTGCCTTGTGCACACTGAAATACGCAACAGCAGATCCAGGAGCATCACTCACTTGTCAACACACATACTGTAGGCACACATACTCACAAACACACACTCATACACACACACACACACACACACACACACTGCCGTGTACACAAAAACACAGATGCTGACATACAAACACATCCAGCCCTCACTACGTTTTAAGCGTTCTGCACAAACAAGTGAGTTGAATCATTATAGAAACACTAATTTATTCAGAAACGAAAATATGAATGTGATTGTTTTTCATCAGCAGATGGGATGAGTATTTTAGAAATACAACACTATATTTAATGATTTCTCATTCATGTGTGTGTGTGTGTGTGTGTGTGTGTGTGTGTGTGTGTGTGTGTGTGTGTGTGTGTGTGTGTGTGTGTGTGTGTGTGTGTGTGTGTGTGTGTGTGTGTGTGTGTGTGTGTGTGTGTGTGTGTGTGTGTGTGCACAGGCCTGGGTAAATGCTGCCTCGTGGGGATTTGCTGCAAATACCCAAGTGTGTGTGTGTGTGGGGTTTAGTATGACAGGGATCAACCTCCTGGGGCTTCACTGGATGATTTGAGATTTAGAACAATCTGATATTTTTGGGTTATGTGAACATCTGGCATCATCTGTCAATGCTTGTGACATGTTGTAGTACATGCTACAATCTCAGTACAGGGGCACACACGTAATTGCAAATTCAAACATTGACAATAATGAATGAATTAAATTCCAACTCAATCCAAATGTTATGGATTGGTAAATAACTCTGATATGTATGGCAGTTAATAAAGAAGAGTACAGAAGAATGGATAGGAGTCTAACTGGCAGGGAGGCATCTCAGATACACCGCAGGTTGATGAAACCCCAGGGGAGTCAACCCAGGAAGTGACAGGGTTATATAATGATGTAAACTCACAGTCTAGTCCTGTCTTCACACAAGCTCTTGCTATGCTAGGCCGTTACAGAGGTCAGCTCCCGGTGCCTCTTGCATTTCAAATTAAATCAGTGATTACGCTATGACTCAGTTGAAAAACAAGAAGAAGAAACATTGATTTAAGTATCTGTCCAGCCTTTGAAGCTACTTTAGGGAATGATGTAGAACCATCCGAGCTATTATGAAAGATGGCTGGTTGGATGGATGGATTGATGGAGTTACAAGATTAAAAACACCCACGCACGACTCAGATATCTGCAGCAAATCCCCCAAAACACCACTAACGCGTTAGTGTGCACAGACATACACATGTACACACACAGCAAAATGGACTTCTGTGTTGCAGTGCTGAATATAGACTGACTGATTTTAGCTATAGACATATTTGAAGGGTGCCTTTTTACACAACACAAAATGCAAGAGTGAAAACGACCATGGCAACAATACAAGTTGGTTCGGGAAGCACAATAAAATAAGTCACTGATGGACTGTTGAATCAGCGTACTTTATACCACAAGCAAGGTAAGGTATAAGTAAAGGCTTTAGGCTCGTAAAAAAAGCCATGCTAGTTTTCAGGCACCCAACTAGGTGGATGCTGGGGTGGAGTTAGGGGCATAACAGCAGTAATAGCACTAAGAAGTGATTGCAGCAGTTACAGCAAAGCCTTCAGGTCAGCGGTGCAGCAGCAGGCGAGGCAGAGATTAAACACAACAGCATTTTTCAAAGGGATTGGCATATATACAACATGACCAATGATATTACACGCAACATCACACACATTTGGATTCCACCATTACAACATTCTTTTTCAATGCGACACCACAGTGGTCCATACCATAAATATAACAGATTACTCCACGCAAATGAAAGATAAGCAATGATTGCATTAGTCTGTATCAAAGTTTTCTAATCAAATCTGATCTTTACAATACTTTAAGCATTTGTGCATAACAATCGGAGATCATGGTAACAAACTATAAGTGTAACTGTCCTCTCTCATGCGTTTTAGCTTCAGACGTTCTTATTATGAATCACACTGACCGATTGCTTCAGTGGAGTAAGATAAAAGTGTCCGCTTGTGTTTGTGTCTTCTGCTGGGCCTGGAGCAGCTGTGTATCTAAAGAAGGTGTGTGTGGTTAATGGTGCATTTCTTTTGATGTTCAAGAACAAGGCATCAGAAGCAAGGGCAATCTCCATGGCAACTGGCGTAAAATATTCCCCTATAGTGCATGTGTGTACACGTTTGTATTCACACATCGGACATGTGTGTAAGCAATATGGTGCTTCACTATGGCTTTACTATCAGGTGAGGGTTTAATTGCCTCAGAGGATTAGCAGCATTCACTTCAATCTGTATTCATCTTCTTGTACCTCTGCCAAGGAGTTCATGTTTCCGGCTCAGTTTGACGACCAGGAGGATAACAGAAAACCTGTTTACTCAAATGTTATGAAATGTGTTGAAAAAGCCTGGACCAAGGAAGAACCCCATACATTTTGGAGCAGATCCAAATAGCGGGCGGATACAAAGATTATGTTTTATTTTCGTTAACTTTGCAGGCGTGCTAGATTCTTGTGATATGTATAACAATAGTTCCCAACTAGGCAAACTGTCGTGAATGCCCCCTTAAGTCGGAACATTTTTCATACATATATCAAGGTGTAGTTTAAACACTCTGAGCACAAAACTACAACACATCTTCTTTGTAGCGTTTCTACGTTACTACTTAAAATGTCAGAAACAAACCAAAGTCAGAAGAACCTCTTCCAAACTCATGATGTGGGACCATCCAAAGAGCATGTGAAATCACCTTTGGCAGAGGTCTGCTCTGCACCCTCCATTATGCCTTCTGAAAACCCTCTAAAGAGACTGACTGATATTTATGTAGTAACAGCAGCAGTAAACTACCTTCTGGGTCTTTGCCAAGCCAAGTCAAATGTGGCTGACAACCAAATTAGCTGTTCCTGTGGAGGCGAGTCTAACTCAAGGAGAGGGGCTGTAAGCTGTAAATCATGTTCCACTTTCCAACTAATCTACAGAAAGGAAACATTGGCCAAAGCACTTCAAATAAGAAAATCAATCCGCGAGCGCGATCACCATAAACATTGATTCAGTTTGATAAGATACAAGACAACCTTCTCTTTCAGTCCGGTCTCTTCAGTTTCATTTTTCGCACTGGCCCACACAAACACTGAGGAAAGATTGAGGTGTGATGGTAGGATTCTCACTATATTTATAATAAAGCCTCTGTTCTTGTCAATTTTCTTGCAACCAGTTTGTTGACGCTGAACCAGCTTTACAAAAGTATAATAGAGGTGGACTTTGTATTACATGTCTTAAAAAAACTGTCAAATCTGTGAAAATGTGTATTATACTTATTTTGCCTCATTATCTGAGTTTATGACCATTACCCCATGTGCATAAATAAGTGAATTGCTGCAAAACTGTGTATGAAAGGTATTTACACTTATATTAACACAGTTGGAATGGTGTGTGGTTTCGTTAAAGCTTTAATTATTTGTTGTTGCGGAAAATACCCATGATACAATGTATCATTTTAAAGGGGCCAATGAGCCTTATAGCAGAATTCAGCATGCTGAGTTTACAGTGGCTTTACAGCCCACAACTTTGCTGTTTTATGTTCCTCCCACCACTCTTAAAGCATCGTGCATAGTCACAGCAGGCAGCTGTTATCAAGGAAAAAGCCTTAAACCCTCTGAACACAACCTGCTCAGTAGCAAGCAGCTGACACACGGTTAGCAACCAGCTGGTGAACCCCGTGTAGCATTAAGCAGCCAAAGAGCCTGATATTCCCCTCAGGAGCAGTTAGTCCTAAACCAACTAAAGAAGGGTAAATATTGGACCTCATCAAGAAACTGCCAATGATCGATAATGTTGCCCTCTATAAATGAGTGCTAGTTGTTTGTCAATACATCATCTTTATTAACTTAATAACGCCATATGTCAACGTCACTCATTAATAACCAAATTCAGTTTTTGCAGCTTTAAATCAGCCATGTCAGTTTACTTTTCAACATGCTAATGTTACAACACAAATTGCACACACAAAAATAACGGAAAACTGAAAAAGTGTTTGACTCCTTTAACATGCATGAAATCATGTCTCATATAAGGATGATGATATAGATTCACAAAATAACAGCAACACTAATTTTAAGATACAGGGAGGAGGAAATGACTGTAGGCTAGCTAGCACAAGGCTTATATGGATTAATGTACTTGTCTGAGCATAACCATTAATTCCACATTAAGAGAATGTAGTATAATGAACTATTTTACAAATGTTTATTTATAATTCCACTGGTGCTTCACTGTCGCTGAATGAAAGCACTTTCACAGAGTGAGCGTGTTCATCAGGATTCAGTGACATGACCTTATCATTATTCATTTAGCTGAAACATTGGCTTACAGTATTGACTGAGAAGATAATATTTGTCCAACTCTTGACAATCCCATTAGGCTCTGCGGACATATCGCTAAATGTCATTAGACTACATTCAATATTAATTCATCCAAATAGATGTTAACACATGGGCGGTTTATGAAGGGAGGAAGAATGATTATAGCCTGTTTGAATTGCAAGGCTGCAGTAGTATTGTCAGATGAATCTCACACTCAGTCCAGATTGATTTAACTTTCAAAGATGTGCTTGCTGTCTTTTCATTTAAAGCTGCTATTTGGTTATAGGCAAAGTTCAATCTTTTAAGTTGTCAAATAAAGGAATAGTTTTTTCACACTAGGTTTAAACGCAGTATTTGCTTTCATTGTTTCACAGGATTTACAATAAAGTACCTCAAGCCCCACACACTGCTCTAACATGTGATCTTAACAAGAGCAATAACTACCATCACGTGATAATGATTAAATACATGAAGATATATTTTTTATCAAATGTACAGTGGAATACAACATTTACACTCTAAAGAAAATTAAACTTGAGGATAGAAATTAAATGAAAAGCCCAAACAAAAACCGGCTTTTAAAAATGTCAAGTTAACGCCTTACATGTAGCTATTGTGATTTATTATATGAGATAACAAAGGCAAGGCAAGGCAATTTTATTTACAGTGGGGCAAAAAAGTATTTAGTCAGCCACCAATTGTGCAAGTTCTCCCACTTAAAAAGATGAGAGAGGCCTGTAATTTTCATCCTAGGTACACTTCACCTATGAGAGACAGAATGGGGGGAAAGAATCCAGGAAATCACATTGTAGGATTTTTAATGAATTAATTGGTAAATTCCTCAGTAAAATAAGTATTTGGTCACCTACAAACAAACAAGATTTCTGGCTCTCACAGACCTGCAACTTCTTCTTTAAGAGCCTCCTCTGTCCTCCACTCGTTAACTGTATTAATGGCACCTGTTTGAACTCGTTATCAGTATAAAAGACACCTGTCCACAACTTAAACAGTCACACTCCAAACTCCACTATGGCCAAGACCAAAGAGCTGTCAAAGGACACCAGAAACTAAAGTGTAGACCTGCACCAGGCTGGGAAGACTGAATCTGCAATAGGTAAGCAGCTTGGTGTGAAGAAATCAACTGTGGGAGCAATTATTAGAAAATGGAAGACATACAAGACCACTGATAATCTCCCTCGATCTGGGGCTCCACGCAAGATCTCACCCCGTGGGGTCAAAATGATCACAAGAATGGTGAGCAAAAATCCCAGAACCACACGGGGGGACCTATAGTCAATGACCTGCAGAGAGCTGGGACCAAAGTAACAAAGGCTACCATCAGTAACACACTACGCCGCCAGGGACTCAAATCCTGCAGTGCGAGACGTGTCCCCCTGCTTAAGCCAGTACATGTCCAGGCCCGTCTGAAGTTTGCTAGAGAGCATCTAGATGATCCAGAAGAGGATTGGGAGAATGTCATATGGTCAGATAAAACCAAAATAGAACTTTTTTGGTAAAAACTCAACTAGACGTGTTTGGAGGAGAAAGAATGCTGAGTTGCATCCAAAGAACACCATACCTACTGTGAAACATGGGGGTGGAACCATCATGCTTTGGGGCTGTTTTCTGCAAAGGGACCAGGACGACTGATCCGTGTAAAGGAAAAAATGAATGGGGCCATGTATCGTGAGATTTTGAGTGACAACCTCCTTCCATCAGCAAGGGCATGGAAGATGAAACGTGGCTGGGTCTTTCAGCATGACAATGATCCCAAACACACCGCCCGGGCAACGAAGGAGTGGCTTCGTAAGAAGCATTTCAAGGTCCTGGAGTGGCCTAGCCAGTCTCCAGATCTCAACCCCATAGAAAATCTTTGGAGGGAGTTGAAAGTCCGTGTTGCCCAGCGACAGCCCCAAAACATCACTGCTCGAGAGGAGATCTGCATGGAGGAATGGGCCAAAATACCAGCAACAGTGTGTGAAAACCTTGTGAAGACTTACAGAAAACGTTTGATCTCTGTCATTGCCAACGAAGGGTATATAACAAAGTATTGAGATGAACTTTTGTTATTGACCAAATACTTATTTTCCACCATAATTTGCAAATAAATTCTTTAAAAATCAGACAATGTGATTTTCTGGATTTTTTTTTTTTCTTATTATTTTGTCTCTCATAGTTGAGGTATACCTAGGATGAAAATTACAGGCCTCTCATCTTTTTAAGTGGGAGAACTTGCACAATTGGTGGCTGACTAAATACTTTTTTGCCCCACTGTATATAGCACTTTTCAGCACGTGGCGATTCAAAGTGCAACAAAGGTTAGCAAAAAGTAAAAAGAGAAGGAAATACAATCCATGTGTTTTCAAATCTGCCTCGAGTTCAGTAAAAACTCATTTTTTAACTATTCCTTTTGGTGGAACTTCACATAACACAACACAGCAGACCCTGGCTGCTGCAGGTACCTTCTGATCTGAAGGCCCTCCATATAAATCAGCATTACCTCATTTCCACCTATAGCTAAACTTGGTCGAAAACCTCCCTCTGCTGGTTGAATATAGAGCTGTTAAAATGTACTAAAACTGTTGTAAAAAGATGCAGTGTGTTGCCCAGCATATAAATCTCAAGTGTAATCGATCATAAACGCAACTACATGCAAAATAACACGCACAATAGTCGGTATTTTCGCAGTTTAACGGCTCAGTTTGCTTACCTTCCATGTCGAACTCGATTTCCCATGAGCCTCCAGGCGGGAGCGTGAACAGTGACGTCAATTTAAGTCGACTGTCAAGCGCACAGCTGACAAACTGACCTGATGCACGATAAAAGTCTCAATTTTAGTGCTTCTCAGGCATGCAGTCGTATTTACTGGCACTGATACTTTCAGTCTGAAATGTATCTCTTAGTTTATGTGGCCGAAGCTTCTTTTTACTCTTCATCTAGTCGATTACTCCGCTTTTAGACGAGCTTGTGTTGTTGCTGGAAAGCTATCTACAACTAGTTCAACATGAGTATTCCAGCTCTAAATAACACCGGCGTGGTCTACAGAAGGATCTTATCACAGTTTCCACAGGACTTGAGTTTAGCTTTTGTTTATGGATCTGGCGTTTTCAAACAACAAGGCACCAACCAAGGTCAAATGGGGGTAAGTGACATTACTGTGAACTCTGATCACAACATTAAACTTGCACTGTAAGTGTATAGTACAACAGTGAACTACAGGCTATCTAGCATGCCAATGCTTAAATAAATGTCCGACTAATGGTCAATTTTCAGTGAAGGAGACACTTATATCTTGTGATGTATTTCCTGCACTCCATTGTTGTTGTCCCATGTTACAGGGCTTTGTGGGGTTTTAGCCCCCCCCCCCCCAGTCACCTCACTTACCATCAGTCTATCTCTCGTTCGTTGTCTTACCCTCCTCCAACATTCACCTCTCTGCCTCTCCATACACTTCCCCCTGCAGTTCTAGTTACTGGTCTGTTAACTGCTACACACACACACACACACACACACACACACACACACACACACACACACACACACACACACACACACACACACACACACACACACCACACACACACACACCACACACACACACACACACACACACACACACACACACACACACACAGAGTGAAATGTACATATTTTTAGGGGAAATGCATTTACATTTGAGGCTTAGTATATGTACCAAGTGTATGAAGTGATAAACATTGGTGGTGGTAGAATTTGCTCAGTTTTATTAATTTGCAAAACTGAACATGAGTGGATCTCAATATGATTCCAATGAAAGATGATAAACTACAGTTAATGTTAGAGATGTATCTTAATTACTTGAACAACAAAATGTGATACAGTTGTGTTTACCTTTTAATGCTTTCAGAAAAACATGCTTGATTTTGTATTTGCTGTGGACGATCCAGTGACATGGCACACCATGAATCTGCTGCAGAATCGCAAACACTACTCCATCCTCAAGCTGCTGGGCCCAACAACCATCAGCTCCGTGCAAAATGACCATGGGGCGTCTGTATACTACAACACACTGGTGCCTGTGGACGGGAGGGTAAAGGACTTCTCTAGATTTATACATTTAATGCTTTTTCTGCACCAACGCTACAGTCCACAATGACTTTTTTTTCTCATGTAGAAGCTGTCGAGATGTTGTTAATAATTTCTCCATATGTGTGTCATAAGCAGTCATGTTCTTGTGTTTGGTCGGATTTAAGTGTTTGATTTATGCAGCAGAAGGTTTTTAGCAGAAATAATGATCTTCTATTTTTTATTTCAAATAGCTTTATTAGCATGACCATAATGACATACAGTATTGCCAAAGCTTTGTACAATCTTTATGAATAAATAATCTAACCGAAATCGGCTGAGTATAAAGCATATCAGGAAAGAATACATAAAAATAACATGCATTTGCTTTTCCTCCACATCCTGAAACTGTATTCAAGGTTGTTGTTGTTGTTGTTGTTTAGCTAGACTTTGTTAACTTTAATAAACTTCTCCTCTTCCTTTTAGATCATCAAATATGGTGTGATAGGTACAGAGTGCCTCATAGATGACCTGATGCACTGGAAGACCATGTATGTTGCTGGACGACTTCACAAACCAGTCAGTATCATGAATCTTTTTCTTTGACAAAAGTTAATTAAAATAACAGTTAAATGTTCATTTCATTAAAGAATACCTGACAGACATTTTTACATTTCAATACCTATTCAGTTGAATCTTCAGGTGTTGCATACGTGTGTTGATGTTTGCATCCATGAACATGTGTGTCTTTGTGTACCCACGCAGGTGAAAATGCTGCTGCAGAATGAGAATGGAAAGCTCCGTGCTGCTCTGGTGGCCAACCTGAAGAGTGCTGTGACAGCCTCCTTCCTCATGCTGCCAGAGAGCTTCACTGAGGAGGACCTCTTCATGCAGATAGCTGGGCTCTCTTATGCTGGTAACTTGCTCGTACTACGACAAAAGCTGGAAGAAGATTAAACACATACACATTCATAAGATGCATACAGGCTTCAACACAAGATGACCAAATCAGTTGTATTACTTATACAGAGAAGAGGAGTCCAGACAGAGATGTGAAACTAAGTTAACTTTTCTAATTATCTCCCACTTGCACACACACTTATTACTGTTGTTATAAAAAGAACTGATAATTATATCCGGTTTCTTTTGGCTTTTTGATATTAATGCAAGTACAGTGCCCTCAGCAGGGTTCTGAATCAGTTGACTGGTGTATCTATAACATTTATAAGACTGATGGTTCTATTTCCCACAACTAATGTGGTTGATTTGTACAGATAATGTGACAGTTAATGTTGCTCCTATAAAATATTGACATGCTAAGAATGTGCTTACAAAGGGAGTGTTACCATATAGATTCATGAGTTGCAGAAGGTAAAGTAATGAATGTGGATCACTAATTTTTTTTAAACTGGAAACTGAACACCAGATGTTTAATATCTCAGCGTTTGTTACAGCCATGCTCCTGAAACACCCTCTGGGGATCAATAAAAGCTTATCTCATCTTAGTACAGCGTAGAGTAGATTAAAACTGTAAAGTATTTAACGATTAAGGGAAAACATTTTGTCTGTGCCTTCTCAGGGGATTTTAGAATGGTGATTGGAGAAGATAAATCCAAGGTGGCTAATATCGTCAAAGACAACATTCAGCACTTCCGGATTCTGTACAGCAACATCCTACGGGACTGCCCTCAAGTGGTGTACAAATCTCAACAAGGGCAACTGGAGGTAAAGAAGGTCACACACAAATGCGCTGACCTATAACACTTTAATCATCTCACCTGATATGGGAGCAACAATGTGCTTTGTCTTCAGTTGTTCCTTGTTTAAAATGCAAATATCCATGTGAATAGCTACTCTTACAGTTAATTCTTCATAATAATCTTTTGTGAATTTTCAAGGCATTTGATGTATAAACCGAGATTTAAGACCAACTTGACAGAATGCATTTTAAATGTAATAATGTGATATTTTAGAAACTCTTGTTGATCTGTTACAGAACTATTTGCAGAAACATACAGGCTGTCATTGTCATAAAATGCTTCCCTTTACTAACTTAAAAAATACATTATTCCTGCCTTTTCAGTGAAAATAGGAACAAAGCTTTGACCTGAGTTGTACAAGGTGTTGTCAAAGACTTGGCAGTAAACTCTAAATAGGGTATAACCTGCGGGACTTACTGTGTTAATGAGTATTACATGGGAGATGTGTGTACGTGTCTGTTTGCACATTTATTGGCATGAGTACATATTTCTCTTCATGTTATTGGTGTTAGGTTTAATCTTATTTTTCATTTTTTTTAAGTTTGCCACCACTCCTCGTTTTACCAAGTACATACTGATCACACCAGCCTGGAAAAACAGGAATGAGTGGTTAGGAAGGTGTAAAGTGTGTGAGTAACACAATTTACACAGTGAACAACAATGCTTCCATGCACAAACCAACTCTAAACTTTGTACAGTGATGTTTCCGACTACTGGCAGTGTATTATCTCAAATATGTCTCTCAGTCATGCATCTTGTTGCAAGGCTGTGATGTTTTAATTGTTGAGTATTTAAAGTTTCTCCCACTCCAATAATTTCTACTAAACATGGTAGTTGGATTATCTTGATGTGCATTAATACCTGCAATAACAATGCACTCTGGTTATCGGTCTACATTTTTGTTGACTCCTCACAAGAGACCTGTGGATCTGATAGTTGGGATTGTGCTGCCAGTGTTAATTTATACCGCCAAGAAGTAACGTTGTCTGACTGATTTATCAAGCTACTGTCAGTAGGATTAAGAAAAAAACTACTGGCCATATTTTAATTAAACTTGTTAAAAAGGTGTAGCACAGTCAAAGGAAGAACCAATAACCTTTTGGAGCGGATGTGAATAACTTGACAGGTGCATTTATTATGTTTCACTTATTGGTAGGGGATTTGTGCTGCTTTCATGTTGTGTTGTGCACAAACCCCTCAAGTTTACAACT
This sequence comes from Pseudochaenichthys georgianus, assembly GCF_902827115.2. Classification (NCBI taxonomy): domain Eukaryota; kingdom Metazoa; phylum Chordata; class Actinopteri; order Perciformes; family Channichthyidae; genus Pseudochaenichthys; species Pseudochaenichthys georgianus. Next base: position 15,440,492 of record NC_047507.1, on the reverse strand, counting down.
ACAATAATAACACTTTGTTTAAATGCTCCAAGCAATAGAATACAAAAAAAAACCTTTGGAACATTCCTGTTGTTTCCACTTTGCTCACGAAGACCAAAGTTGTTAGAACAACTTCCCAACTCAAGAAAATGGGGACATTCTGAGGAGAATTTGAATGCACCACGCTGGTCTCGATGGTGGTCTGAACTCTCTGGCTGCCATTCAAGTTTATTCTTCTTTCCTTTTTTTTTGTGCCTGCAGGTTGACAAAAGCCCAGAGGGTCAGTTTATCCAGCTGATGGCATTGCCTCGGACCCTTCAGCAAAGGATTACAAAGCTGGTGGATCCTCCGGGGAAAAACCGAGATGTGGAGGAGATCCTGCTGCAGGTGGCTCAGGACCCGGACTGCGGAGCTGTCGTTCAACAAGGTTCGGACTAAAGAATCAGTTATGGATGTAGAAAAGAAAGATGGGCAGGCAGGCAGAGAAAGTAGGAGAATTATACTTAGGGTGTTTCATTAAAATTCACTAAATGCTACAGATAAAGGGTGATATCGTGTGCGGTGAATATTAAATAAGGTAGGATTAGGCTACAAATGATTTAAATGAATAATGTTTTTGCTTCTTCTCAGGTATCTCATCTATAGTGAAAACCTCCAGTATAACACAGAGTATCAAAGGGATTGCTACAGCTGGTAAGCACTCATAGTTTAAGGAATACACTTATTGATTTGCATGCCCAGAGTTACAGAAGAAGATAAATAGTACTCTCATGTTTGTATGCTAACATTGGAGCTAAAACACTTAGCTTAGAATAAAGACGGCATACCTGGCTCTGTCGAAAGGTAACACATTCACTTTAACAGCACAAACATTTGTTTAATATGTATAAAAATGTGTTCAAGTAACAATTAATAGTTTTAATAGGTGATGGAAAGTGTATTTTATTACGTTTGGACAGAATTAGGCTAGTTTTGTACCCCTTTACACAGTTTTTGTGCTAAGCTAACAGGTTGCAGGCTAGCTTAATATCTGCTGTACAGATACAAGAAGGTTGTCAATCTAAGCATCCAACTCTCGCCAAGAAAACATTTATAATATCAAGATGTCTTCCACTATGTATTAAGAATAGTTTTAATATAGTGTTACTATAGTGTACTTTAATGTGTTTGTTAAAGTTAAGTGTACTGCATGTCCTCCACAGGCTTATGGAAGACGGTGTCGTACAGCTCCAAGAAGCTGAAGAAGATGTGGAAGGGCTGGAGAAGGAAGCCTTCAGTCTCACAGATGTCCTGATACTGTCTGTTCACCAGCTGTTTCTCTATAAACTGTCCGCACAACAACGAACGTCCATCCTTCCATTTTTACCCTGACATACTGCTGAAAGAATCACACACTTACCTCCTGTTATATCACCTTATAGCCTCCATGAAGGGGATCACTGAGTGGGTCTGTGTTTGAAAAGTGTAGACTAACTGCCCTTTATCATGCAATACATAGAAGTTGTATGAACAAAGGGTGACATTTCAAGAGCCTGTCTGAATTAGGGCTGACATTTAATGTTTCTACAGATCGAACCTTTCCGCATAATGACACTTTTGAATTATGGTATAGTGTAAGATCCATTTTCTGTGTGGACAGCCATATGACGGGCAGCTTGGAGATTAAAAAGATATTTATGTGGGTCACTTTCATCTTTTGCAGAGAGAGGGCTTTATTGAACTGTCTACAGATGTGGGCACTCACTTTTTATCCTAAACTAACTCCAAAGACCTCCAATCTTTCATTACTTCACTTCCAACTTGCTATAAGCTGGGCATTAAGACAACAGGAGGTCTTTAATGCGGAAATTCTGATTACTTTCCCTCCTGATAACTTGCTGTGGTCTTTGAAATATGAATTTAATAAAACATTTATTAGATATCAATTAGCATGACTCTGTTCTTAGTAGGTTTTAGTGTTTTATTTTAATGTATTAAAGCACATTGCAAGGACTAGTTACAGAGGGTTTGTGGATTCAATTCTGAACATCATATCTTGTATGTTTTGAAACGTCATCAACATCGACTTCATAAGGATTGCCTGTCATATATTATTCCTATTCCTCATTAGATTCTCTTGAATTACTCATTTTGGATTCCTGCTGTTATTAATTTAGAGCTAACTAGAGTGACATATTTGAAGTGAACAACCATTTTATAAATTTATTTTGAGAACATTATTTTAGTATTTTCTGACTGTATAATAAAAAAGGTAACAATTAATTGGTCAAAATTGATCATATTCATAGACGTTTTTTACTACAGATATTTCGACTTCATAGCAAGAAAAGCACAGATGTAATTAATGACAATACTGTATTGAATGTAGTGCAATTTAGGCATAATTCCCTGCATGGTCTCAAACTGGAAAAAAGTTATCATTGTCATAACTTGTTGCTTTGAATACAAGACAGGTCTCCTAATGTATGTCGAAAATGGCCATTCAATTGGCCATTAAAAAAGATTTTCTTTTAATCAGTGTTGTCATACTTATACACTGGCCTGCTTCATCCCATCACGCAAACAGCACCACTTCTTACTTGTTTTCTTTTTTTCCACCTTTTAATTAGAAACTTCTGCATGATTCATGCTTCACACCTGACTTCAGTTGTGGACACACGAGTCATCTTTCAGGTACATTCCCTTACATGATTGTGTCCTTCTCTCTTTCACTGCACTTTTTAATGAATCTCTGTGTATTTACTAGGCCAAACAACCTAAAACATAACATAAGATAAAATACCTCAGTGATGCATGATTAATATTCCACTTAAACACTGAATGGGATCATTCAACCTCTATTATGACCACTCTAGAAAGTGAAATAAAGTCATCAAACATTCAAAATATGTCTGCACTATAATATAAATGTAGTTGTGAGCAGATATTATTTCTTAATTAGCACCATCACATGACTGCATACAACTACAATATAGTGTTATTACTTATCCATTTCATATTAATTATGAAAGCTAAGTATGGGGCTGAATATATGTGTGGTGTAAATGTTAACATTGACACAATCATTTATAATAGAATAGGCCTAACAGTTTAAGAATTACAACTAAGGAAGATTAAAACAATAAACTGAAAGGTTGATGGTTAACTGACTGGCTTATAGCCTACATAAGTGACTTATAACGTGGCTGTTAAGGGAGGGAGCTCTCCTTAATCACCTGCTAAATGTTTCACCAGACTCCTGAGAGGTAAACAGTGACAGCAGCCTAACCTTCAGGGGACGTGATGCAATGCGTCATTAACATAATATATGCTGATATCATCGCTGCAGTGCTCCACCAATCAGCGCGCTTTACTTTCACCACCTGCTAGGAACTGAATTCCATCATTCCAGGCATTCCTGCCCTGCTCCCTCCTCCTCCTCCCTGCTCTTCCCTCCTCCACCACCTCCTCCTCTTCCTCGTTTAGCCTACAACCAAGTTTGTCCCGACAGCTCTGCTACTATTGTCTCCCCTCGTACTGCCCCGTGTAACCGCCGCTTTTTGTTTTGTGTTGTTGGAATATACGTCTTGTTTTTGTTTTCCTGTGTGGATACTATCATACTGGACGATACCAAAGTGGGGTTTGAAGGAGGTATGTGCTGCTTAACATGAAGTCTGACTGACTTGTTTCGGGTTTGTAGGGTGATAGTGCGCTCTTTTTCTTGAGTCCAACGCTACGAATTCAGTCCGTTTATGTTTGTGAAATAGTCAGCATGTGTATGGAGACAGCGTTGTAAACACATGGCTGGGATAATATCCGCCTCTTTTTACGAAGGTTGAAATTTCATTCACGACGTGGAGCAGATTTGCGGGTTCCCTAACTTTCTCATGTCAGGAAACAGCATGCTTTTCTCCAGGGATCTGGGGATTTGTGTCCCTTCTGTGGTTGTTGAGGAGAGGAGTCAAACTAATCACTGAATTAAGAAGCGATAGGTTTCTTTGGATAGATCTCAAAAGACCTATGAGGAAGCACTGAGTCAGGCTGATATAGATAGCCTACAGCACCGGTGGGAATAAAAGTGGACGCACTTGCTGCTAATAATAATAATCGCTTTCATTTTTGCCCGAGTCATGGTCCTATAAAAGTTTGTGGCGTTTCTTCGCGCGCCGCGCACCAAGTAAACCGTGCCGTGTTGTGACGAGATACAGGACAACAAACCTGGAACGTTTCCAGTTAAGTCTGAATGTGCAGTAGTAGTAAGTTCGTATTGCTATCGTTCTCAAAACGCTTTTTTCCTGTAGAAATGAGGGAAAGGTATCTCAGGAATGCAGAAAGAGGGAAGAGAAGCGCGCTGAAGCGTTTTCTCCACAAATGCCTCATAGCACAACTACACTGAAGGCTCAGCACTGAAGGACAAACAACTCCCCAAAAGTGCTAAAACAATTTGGAGGACAGACTGTCTAACTTTCACAGGAAGGTCACAATTATTAAAACAAACTATACAGTAACAATTAACTAGTATTAATACCATTTAAAGGGAGCATTACTACAAATAAGTTCTTCATTCAAACTTAACTAAAGTACAATTGGAGAAGCATTATGCCAAGGTGTAATAAGTATAACAAGTAGTTAGTTTATGAATCCATTGGTTGTTCAACAAAATACTTATCCACAACTATCTTTGATTATTGTGAAAGTCAATTTGTAAAAGCCAACATGTACTGATTCCAGCCTCTTGTCACATTGGCTCTGGAAAACTATTATGGTTATGACATTTTTCTAACGGATAAATCGACTGAGAAATACATTGGTAAAATATCTCTGTGAAAATAATTGTTTCAAATGTTTTTGTCAGTTATTTAGTTTGTGCAAATCAGGGAAGACTTCTACTTAGACCTTAGACATTAAGAACTGATCAGTTGACCGTATTTTGTTAAATGTTTTTTTTGGTGTCTACCAACACTAAGATATTGATTGATTCTGGTATCTGAATGTGTTTAAAATGTTACAACTCGAGCTCTTAATAAACTGGCCTCTATCAGATATTAACTTTTAATTGTTTAAGAGATGAAAGCCACACATGTTGACAGTGCCCTCCCCTCTGTCCCATAGGCATCCAAGCATGGAGACACCACTGGATGTTCTGTCAAGAGCAGCATCATTTGTTCATGCCAATGAAGAGGAAAGTAAGTTTTATCAGTTTTATCACTTCCTCCTATGTTTGTGTGTCTGCAGTTTTACTCCCATTCTGTCTCGCTGTGTAAAAGCTGGCCTGTGGACAAATGATTTCTGAGATTAGAGTTGCTATTGATAAAGTGCAACATTATGTTCACCCATAAGCCTCAGCTCTGTTTTCTGACATTAGACAAGAGGCGTCTTTGTGCTGTGCAAGCTTGCAGTTGCAGATACACAGGCAAATAAGACCAACCGCCCTCAACTGCCATTAGCTTTAACTCAGTGGCTTGCTTGTGTTAACCTGCTTTCACTGGAATCAGGGTTGGATGGACCTCTGTCTCATTATCTGTCTCCAACTCTGTGTCTCTGACATTGTGTCTGTGGCGCTGTCTGGTTGATCCCTCTCCATCTTTTCTCTTATTTTCTTCTCAGACCTCCTGTCTCTGTCTTCTTCTGGCTTTTCATTTCTTCTCTCTTAATCATGTCTATGGACTTGCTTGAAAAAAAAAATCCTTCCGAGATTAAGAAGAAATGGCCAACCCTTATCAGCGGGCCTCACCATAGCTGGCAGAGTAAAACACTTTTAGTTTATGCCAAAGATAATTGATACGCAGTTGAGTTTTCTTTCTTTATGGTATTGTCTGATCTTAGCAGATTGTGTGTCATTGCTATATGGCTGTGCATTACTTTATTTCCTTTTTTGATTTAGGAACATTTGTGTTATTTTTAAGTGGATTTGTTTGTAATAATGGAATTTGAAGCTACAAAAGCATCAGAGTACCATTAGAGTTTTTAAAGAAAACTCAATTAATGTACTGAACTTTAAAAAGAGAAATTAACATTAATATTAACAGTAGTGCATTTCTACCATTTCTTTAAGTCCCTCATTTAAAGTTGTCTGTCTTTTCGGAGTTGCATGATAATTGATTACCATGGGATATTCAGTGTTTACAAAGAGCAACGTGTTGGAAAATTGCTTGTTTAATGGTAGAGTGGGAAAATGAAGAAAGGGCTCCAGCTGTAACGTCTCCCATGTCATCGTTTTGTTCCCATAATACTTCAGCTTAAATGAGCTGAATATCAGCTTCCTTGCACTTTTGAGCGGAATGGCATGGGATCTCTCCTCCCCTCCTCCCCTGCTCCCTCGCTCCCCTGCAGTGTTATTGTTTTTTCCTCTGCGCTGATGTCACTTTTTGTTGTGGGTCGTGCATGGCCTCTTTGTCCAAATACAATGCACTCGACCTGTTTCCACAATAGTGCGGGACAAATGGGTGAGCCAGCCAACCTACTAACCAACCTGCTAGTCTGCCAAACTAGCAACCAGGCCAACAGGCTGTTGAGTCAATAACCTCTGCCTACCTGTCTGCATTATGAGCAGCCTCTGGATTGCCTGTGCAGCTCTTTATACCAGAGCAAGAACAGGGAGAGGCTCGGGCCTGCCTTCATAACAGCCGCTCAAACTCAGGAAGACCAAGGGCCGGCACTCACAAACACTTAGAGCTTGAGACACACTACTGCAGATAACCTATCACTATACATTGGAAATGAATTTCTCAGAAAATTACACAAATTCTGTCTTGAGGGAAATTGAATTACAGTTCATGAATAATGGATCGATACGCCAAAGTCGCTCATCTTGGCTTTAAAGTGGAAAACATACTACAGTACTATACCAAAATAGAATTGTTAGCCTCAGCCCGGATAAATTGAGACTGCTTATCTTTAATAAAAACTCTGTCTGTGTTTATTAGAGTTTGTACTTTTTAAAACCTTCCGGATTTTTTCAGTTTTAACATAGCGAAGCAAACACAATACTTAACAAGGTATGCCTCATTACTTTAAAGTCTAGTTTCATACACAAGAATCAGGGATAAAAAGACCTCGTCACTTCATGTGCACTATTTTCAGGTAATGAAATAATATAAGAAATATTTGTATTTCACATTTAACATTCTCCTACAAAGACTACAGTATCAGCTAGTTCTTTGTCAGTTTATTTTGTATTAGATAGTTGAGTACCCTCCACTTCAACGCCATTTTGCACACACACACACACATTTAAGATAAGATGGACTTTTATTAATCCCTCGTGGGGAAATTATTTCTCTGCATTTGACCCATCCTAGTGTTAGGAGCAGTGTGCTGCCATTTTGAACGTCGCCCGGGGAGCAGTGTGGGGAACGGTGCCTTGCTCAGGGACACCTCGGTAGCACTTGGTCTTGCCGGGACTTGAACTGGTGACCTTCCAGTTCCCAAGCCAAGTCCCTATCGACTTCACAACCACCGCCCCTTTACACACACATACTGCTGTCTGTGAGCTTCCAGTCGGAGGTCTGTGAACAACAGTAATCACAGGTCTTAAGTCAAATTGTCCTGACCTTGAACACACAGTAATTACACACAAACGAAAAAAGCAGTGAAGTAGTCCTTGCCTTATATTTAATGGTGAATGTGGAAAATGCTTAATACCTTCTGCCACCAGTTCATAGCAATTTTGGTGGATATTTGGAAGATCTTGCAGTGCGCTCCACCCTTCCTGGAAGCAAACCTGTATTTGAGATCAAATTTCAAACAGTCTGGGTTGTACTGCAGCCAAGCTCAGAGCCTGTTGTGTCTTTGTTTACAACTCTATTTTGTTGTTGTTGAATAAAGCAGTTTTAGAGTCATTTCTTTGTTTTGAATATACATTTAGAGACATGACCAGTGATCTTACCATAACTCTGCTTGTTGGGTCTTGGATGTGAGATCAAAGGCAGTCTTTCCAAACAGGGCCGGTGGGGCGGGCCGGACTAGATGGAATATGGACCTTTGTTTCTGACAGGAACTACAGTAAAGAGTCACCAGTGCCAAGAGAAGAAGGTTGGCTAAGATGTGTACAGTACCCTCTGCTCTACTTCGGCACATGCAGAGACACACATGCTGCTAAATCCTGCTTGTTTGTTTGGAGAAAACATACACACACTTTACAGAATCCCCCCATTGTTACGGTTTCCATGGTTTATTTCCTTGCTCTTGTTGAAGGGAAGCCGTCTATTAAAACATACCATTTTACAATATTCTGTCACAATATTGTGCTGAAGAATACTTTTAGTTGTGTATATATATTGCATATAGTGAACAAAATAATAGAAACCCCTTACAGTAATTACTTTGTGATACAACAACGCCATAGAGTACATCTGTGAAACATTCAAACAAGCCTTATTCAACATCTATTTTAGAAAGTTGGCACATCCTGAGGTTAAAATGTAATTCTTTGTAAGGCTGTATTGGTTGTGTGATGTGTGTCTTGGATTGCATTGCTTATTTCAAGATTGGCGTCTGGGTTGGTAATTTCGGTCTGTTTGTTTATCCACCACTTTGTCCGGAACTGTGTTATCTCAACAATGATTTGACTGATGATAATCTGTGCAGAGATTGATGGTTGCCACGAGATTACAGTATACCTTTTTTCTCTGATGTTCCTCTGAATCTGACTCTCGTGACATCAGTAGGCCAATTTTGTTTTACATTTTTTCTGCCAAATATCTCAAAAGTAATTGCATATCCATGCAATCATGGATATCCTCAATGTAAGTTTTGTATGGATATGGATCACTCCAAGCTTGGATAATCAGATGTTTAGTATTTTTAAGGGTGGTGTTAGGCAGCAGTAGAAACTAGTCGGAGCTTGTTGATGCTCGGTAGTGTATAGTCAGATCAACACTGAAAGTGTAATTGCCTTGGAGAGCTTGCATCATGGCATTTTGTCAAAACCTTGCTGGAGGCTAGCAGTATTCTCAGTGGGAGGTTTGACCAAGGACTCATGCATGTGGGTGTGATGGGTTTTTTGGGTGTGTTTGGAGCTTTTTCCTACAAGGAGTGGGTTAGCCCTCCAGCATGTCCACGTTTCAGACAGATATTTCCCATTGCTTTTAGGGTAACATAACACAGGTGTTAAGGAACTAGACATAATGGCGTAAGCACACAGCTGGTGAGCAGAACACCTTCTCTGTAACTCATCATCCTCCCTGCAGGGCTTGTTGAGGCGATTTGAAGTTGAGAGGGCCTACACTTTAACATATGGTGTGGTATTGGTTACCAATCTAGTAATAACAATAACAAGGTGAGCTTTGATGCAATTTAAACAGCCTAAACTCCTGTTTTTATAGGATTGAAGATTTATAGAATGTGTCTATTTAGCCATCGCTTAAACAATGTTATTGTAGGAACAATTTGATTTGCTTGGTCAAGTCAAGTTTTCAAGTTCTTTTAAGTCCAATCCAGTCTCATGTCATTCCCTTTCTGTCAGGCTTAGCACATGTGGTACTGTTAACACTTAAAGGCAAGGCAAGGCAAGTTTATTTATATAGCACTTTTCAACACAAAGCAATTCAAAGAGCGTTACAAAAAATGAAAGACATTAAGAAAATGGCATTTAAAATCAGTCATTAAAAAGAAAAGCTAATAAAATAAACATTAAAAAAAAAAAAAATACATGGATAAAAGTTACAGTGCAGTCTAAGATATGAATAGTTCAATTAAAAGCAGCGACAAAAATAAAAGTCTTCAGCCTGGATTTAAAAGTAGTAAGAGTTGCAGCGGACCTGCAGGTTTCTGGGAGTTTGTTCCAGATATTTGGAGCATAATAACTGAACGCTGCTTTTCCATGTTTAGTTCTGACTCTGGGGACAGAAAGCTGACCCGTCCCTGAAGACCTGAGAGATCTGAATGGTTCATAATTTAGCAGGAGGTCAGAAATGTATTTTGGGCCTAAACCATTCAAAGCTTTATAAACCAGCAGCAGTATTTTGAAATCTATTCTTTGACACACAGGAAGCCAGTGTAAAGACTTCAGAACAGGAGTGATGTGATCCACTTTCTTAGTGTTAGTGAGGACTCTAGCAGCGGCGTTCTGAATCAGCTGCAGCTTTCTAATAGATTTTTTAGTGAGACCTGTGAAGACACCATTGCAGTAGTCGAGTCTGCTGAAGATAAAAGCATGGACAAGTTTTTCCAAATCCTGCTGTGACATTAGTCTTTTAATCCTAGATATATTCTTTAGGTGATAGTAGGCTGATTTAGTAACTGTTTTAATGTGACTGTTGAAACTCAGGTCAGAGTCCATGACTACACCTAGATTTCTGGCTTTATCTGTTGTTTTGAACATTGCAGACTGAAGCTCAGCGCTAACTTTTATACGTTCTGCCTTGGCTCCAAAAACCATTACCTCAGTTTTATCTTTATTTAATTGGAGAAAGTTCTGACACATCCAGTCATTTATTTGTTCAATGCACTTACTTAGTGTTTGAATTGGAGCATAGTCTCCTGGTGAAATTGTTACGTACATTTGTGTGTCATCTGCATAGCTATGGTAACTTATTTTGTTGTTCTTCATTATCTGAGCCAGTAGTAGCATGTAGATGTTAAAGAGAAGAGGCCCCAAGATGTAGCCTTGAGGAACCCCACATTAAAGACAGACATTAATAGTAGCAGCTGTAAGCAGCTCTAAAAAGTATACAAACATTTGAAGCAAAGTGATCCATTCAGACTTATTATCACTTGTCTTGTGCAAGTGTAAGTAGGGAAGTCTTGTCAGTTTTTTACACATAATTAAAATGAATTTTTAACAGTCTTTCTTTTGCAGTAAAAATACAAGCTTCTTTGATCGCACTGACAATGCCTGAGAAGAAATCTACTACAGCTCCCTCATGTTATTAATACATGTAATATGTGTTGCATCTGGCACTTAATGATAAATAGATAATAAAATATATTGAATTGAAATGTCAGCAGCACGCCCATCTGCATCTGCAAGGTTAGTCCCATGGCACAGCTGGACTACATATCAGTCCTTTTAACATCCTCAGTTCTGTATTTTGTCATCATGAATCAAAAATAATTAGTGACATTGTAGAGCACACTGACATTCAGTATGGTTGTGTATGCGTGCTGTAGTTTGTGTGTGTGGCATCAAATGTGTATGGATATGCAATAAAAGATGAAAATGGAGGCTACACACTCCATTGTCTCACTCCACCGTGTTTTATTGCTCATTTTCCTATCAGCTCCCCAGTCAGTGCCTGTTGCTGTTTTATTGATAAATGAGGTATGATGTCATTAACTGTTGACAGTGTTTGAGTTATCTTTTGGAGGGGCTCAAGGAGTCTGCAGTATATAAAACTTGGTTATCAGCAACGTTTTTATGAGTGCTTTAACGGTGTCATCGATGCATTGGTCAAAGTGATGTACAGACGATATGCAGGGTAACACTTTTACACTGACTTCATTGTTACACCCCTGCTCTTGTTCTCTCAGACCTGCTTTATCTTTTTGTGTCACCACAGAATCATTTACAGTAAGTGAGATACTACTGCAGGAATCTTGCCCTCTTTCTGAGGCAGTGGTTGCACTGTAATTCTCTTGTGATGGTTAGAGATGACACAAGACTATCTTTCATTTCTTCTGCTGGGGAGGGGGATTTGACTTGTTGCCAGTTCTAACAATATCACATTTGATTTTGGTAAGAACATAATAAATTCAGCAGCTACTTTTCCTGAACTTGAGCAGTTGAATATTGGTCAGTTTGCTCATTTTGTGGACGTTTGACTTCACCATGTTGTTAGACATGGTGAAGTCATTCATTAATAAGACATTAATAAGCTTTTCATTCTATTATCAGTGAGTGTTTCCACATTTTGGCATACAATAGAAATGTTTTGCCTTTGCATCATCCTGGACTGTTGCGTACAGGCATTAAAGCAAGAGTTTGACATCTTTGGATGACGATTGATAACAATCCCCACGTCTGTCTGTTCAATATTGAGCTGCAGCTAGCATGATTCTGCTGGTTGCCTGGCAACAGCACACTGATGGCAAGACTCCAATAAGTTACTTCAGTGGCCCAAGAAACACTGTCATTACATTTTTTTTTTTATAATTAGTGAGCTTTGGAGATGCTGGTAGGTGGATTTTATTACTTTTGGAGAAAGCCTATACCTGTTTCCAGATGATATGCTAAATGTAAACTGTAGTGCAGTTTAGTGCCTCTTTGAGATGAATACAAATATGTTTATGGAAAGTGACGCCTTCCCAGTCACCTCACTTACCATCAGTCTATCTCTCGTTCGTTGTCTTACCCTCCTCCAACATTCACCTCTCTGCCTCTCCATACACTTCCCCCTGCAGTTCTAGTTACTGGTCTGTTAACTGCTACACACACACACACACACACACACACACACACACACACACACACACACACACACACACACACACACACACACACACACACACACACACACACACACACACACACACACACACACACACACACACACACACACACACACACACACACACACACACACACACACACACACACCACCCTTTACGTCATTGTCACTGCTTTGTCAGCGTTGTGGTTCAGTGGGCGGCCATTAAGAAATGTAGGGGCAAGGGGCCACCATGGGTCAAAGGTCAAGTGTCAAAGGGTCACAGCTGCAATCACAAGGCTAAATACAATCAACCCTTGTTTGCTAAGCATTTTTCTTTTGGACTGTGACTAAAGCAGTTAGATTTAGCTGTTTTTCTGTGTGATAAGAGCATTTTCTTTGCTAAAATACTACTAATACTTTTGAAAAACTACTGTTGAGCTGGAAAATGTGCTTTAACCAGCTGTTCGTTGTTCCATCTACAGAATGTCTATATAAGTGATTTTTGGCCCAGAATTTGATATGGTAAACTACCTTGTAATGTCTCTGCAAACTCCATTATTGGCCTGAAGAGGGTGCAGAAATCCATATGTCTCCTGTAGTGCAAATTCTTCACCCAGCTGATGCTTTTCATCTGAAGTTAAGTATCACTGTTAGGTATTGAAGTGGATATCTGATCTTTTAGTCTAGAACAGGGTTGCCTACTGCTCTAAACATGCCAAGTTATACATACATGTGTCTTCTCTCTCCCACCTGTACATCTAACATCCTAAGCAGAGTCAAACTGTCATTGGCTCAGATTTCTATGGGTGCTCTTCATATTTTCTTGTATTTGAGGTCGCTCTGGCTACTTTTTTAATATTGGCTAAAATGTCAAAGAACTCATTTGCTCTCAGTAAATGCCACGCTTGCCGGCCCCATACCAGCTCTGCTGTCTTGAGAGAACCTTTTTCTCAGAGCTGAGCTGACCACACATACTTTACATTCCTCTCTTTTTGATAGAATTTGCCATAGTTACTGAGAATGAAATGAAACAGGATTGCAAGCCTCTCACAAAGAAAAGTTCACCTTTTTATAATGCTAGCAAAAGTATTCCTGCTGAGACATAATGAGTTTTCTTTGTGATTTGTGAAGCAATTTTATTTGATTAATGTCTTTTATTATCCCATATGGGTAGGTATTCAAAAATTAACGTAAGCATGCTGTATAAAAGAGATTTAGAGTATTCATTTGTTTCAAGGTATTCTTTTTTTCCAAGATCATAAATTATTTAAAAAAGGACAGGACGTGAGCGTGCTCTGTGAACATACTCCTATCACAAAAGTATGTGTAGTATTTGTATTATGGGCATCCAGTGATAAGGTTGTGTTGACGACATCTAAGCATGCCAATGCTGTGATCCAGGCACAGCTGAACATGAGTGGTAATGGCACAGAGCCCGCTGTCCTACGTAGGAGCTGTCTTGGCCAATAAATGACAAGCCCCTGCCTGGGGTCAGTTTGTTATCAGCCAATTGGTAGCTCAGCAAGAACGTTGTCATTGGCCTTTAAAAGCACACATACATTTTCATTATGAAATCAAATCGGTTTGGTTCTATATATTTGAAAGGCCTAATTCTACATTTAATTAGCAACAAAACAGACATTGACCAGTGAAACATTTATTTGTTGTATGTCAAAGTTGGACAATATATTGTTGTTTTCATTGTGTTTTGTTAAAAACAGGCATCACTGCTGCGCACAATATATCTTTACACCTATAATGGAGATAATATGCAGAAGTTATTCTAAAGTTTAACCACAAGAAACTGGATTTAATTTGTCTATTTTTACACCAATAGACATGTAATACACCAAACAAGTAATCAAGAAAATAGTCATCAGATGAATTGATAATGAAAGAGATTGTCATTTGCAACCCTCCATCTGAGTGTCAGCTTGCGGCTCAGAAAAAGATTTGCATCTCTCATTTAGATCTGAGTAGCGTTCTGGGCCGTTGCATTCTTGTAATAACACACAGCAAATATCTGGCCCTGTATCTCCCGAGTGTGAGAGCTGTCTGCCTCATGTTTGTTTTGGTTGGGTTGTAATTAAACAAAATGTAGTAATCTAGTTGGGAAAGGGGGCTGGAAAGAGGGAGAGATTTGGAGAAAACAAGTGAATAAACAGGGACATTTAACAAAGGCGTCATGTCCTGATAATATATTGTGAGATATGTGCTTTGTTAAATTGATAGATTAGCGTAACAGGGATCAGAAATTACGAGGATAGACAGCAGATCAGTTTGAGAGAAGAGTGAGACAGTTTTCTCTGTAGACAGATAGGCCATAAGGGAGAGTAGGACATGGATGACTTCGATGTCTTGACAACACTTTCCCATGCGGTCCACATTCCAGCTGACAATCTGTGTGGACTGAATGCTGCTGTACACCGATCACCGCTTAGCTAAAAAACACTTGTCAGTCTGTGTTGTAATACCAAATCATTGCGGTAACACACACTGTTGTCAAGACAAGATTGTATGCCGATTATATAATAATGATAGAATAGCATGAAATGCAAGTACACTCTTTTAAAGAAAAATTATCTTAGCTTTTTTGTAATGTTCAGACATTGGAATTAAATATATAAAATAAATAAGACAAAACACACATCCTATGCAGTCAATAAAAAGGTCTCTGGTTATCTTAACAATGCACTTATGTAAATATTATACACAAAGATGGGAAATGACGAATAGCTTCACTTCCACACGAATACATGTTGTCATTGTTTCGGTGTAGCAACCTGATATTTCCTCTTCAGGGAGTGTTTGTTGTGGATGTTTTTTATCCAATCACTCAGGAGCCCTTTGTAATGGATGTTATCTCCATTCAAGAACTGTTTTGACTATCACATAATGGTATAAGTGTCTTAGGCTACATGCTCATAAACGTAACTCAAACATGTCCATCAATAAGTAAGAGCACTTGCGCGAAACTGCATTAAGAAGTAGTGCCAGTCTATTTGAGAGGCATAGCCATTTAAAGGTGCAATCATTAATCGGTACAGGTTTCGTTAAACGTTTGACTTGTAGACGGTTAAAAATAGACGGTTAAAGTTCATGGAACGGCAACCTAAAGTACCATAACTTGTAATACAGGTCTGTCTTTGTTTGTAGACTTTATATGTCCAAAAAAACCTTTTATACCCTCAAGGTTTGTTTAGAATCTACAGTTCAGTGTCCACCCTGATAGCAAAAGCTGAGGTAACACATTTCAGAGGGGATAAATGTCTTCAATGCATGATGTCACCATGTAAAAAAGCCTGTAATGGTGTGGTAGTATTTCAGCAGAGGCAGGGTCGGCGTCATGGGGGTCATTCGCGGGCCATTCCCCCCCAAATGAGTCACTGTGCCCCCCCAACTCAGGGTGGGCAAGCCTTGCCACTTCGCAGTTTTTTGTTTTTTTTAATCATATCAGTGAAAACGTTTCCACTAAAGGTTTTTTGTCTGAAATACATCAGAAATAAAGAATACAAATATAAAACACAGCCTGAGGTGTGCTCACTGCTGCTCTCTGATTGGTGTGTTGCTTGACCAATGACCCCCTACCTTTGTTTTGTTATCATTACGTGGCTGTGTGTTTAGATGAGATCCCAGTGGCGATCTGTTCATCTGTTACACTGATTATACAGTAAAGCCATCGAAAATAATTTGATATACAGTACAGTACAAGTAGCCTACTCCTGGGTCTCTGTGTTTCATTCAAGCTCGGCTCTGTGTGTGTGGCACGAGCGCATTTTGAGTGCGCGAGTGGTAACGTGGAATGTTGTTGTTAGCATCTGGTTAGCTAGCTATGCTAACGGATATAAAGAGCTGTTTCTACACCGAGGTGGAGGAGAGTCCTCTCCTGTCAGACTGAGAGGATCGTATAACCTCAGCTCAGTGAGGTAAGGACTCTCTCAGTGTTTAGAATAGATAGTTAACTTTAGTGTAAGTTATCTCAGTGGGTCTCAAATGGTTTGGTCACCATTTATGTAAACAAGTATTTGCGAGGAATACGTTTATATGATCATTATAGTTATTAAAGAATAAGAGAATAAATGAAAAACGGGTATGAAATACTATAGGACAGTAACACAAGAATACAGTTTAAAAGGGGAGTGATTAGTAAAAATATCCACAAAAAAAAAGTAAATCTGTTTACAGTTCTGTTTCATATGGATGCTGAGAGATAGGCTATCCATAGATCTCTTCATTTTGCTCTCAAAGTGCACCAGATTGATGCTTTTAACTTCAATATTTTAAAAATAATCTTCCCGGGGAGCTTGCCCCCAGACCCTCCTAGAGGAAGTTAGGTCCCCCCCCCACCTAAAACATGTTCACATGGATAGGATACTAAATACATTTGCACACTTTATATGGTGGCCTATGTCCATATGTTTCTGTTTTGGTGGTCGTGCCACAACCGTGCATGTCTGCACAAGTCATAGTACGCTATACAATAGCACTACACCCCTGCAATGAAATACACTTTACAGCATGTTTTTTTAAATTTAAGTTGCGTTGGTGTTTGTGTGTTGGTTGTTGACGGCAGTGTGTGCCCCCCCGTGGTAAATGATTGCCCCCCCATTCGATTTGTTCTGGAGCCGACCCTGAGCAGAGGGTGCCATAACGTTTGAAGATTTGACCTTTGATATGCAACAGTGTGAAAGTGTTTCTTCTTTGACCCTGTTTATAATAAACCTTTAGGTCAACTTGAAAAACCTAAGAGAAAAGTTTTGACTCTTGTATTCATTTTCAAATGGCAGAAAGATGGTTAAGTAGAGAAAAGGAAACACTGAATGCAACTGAAAGAAGATGAGAGAGTCAGAATCATTTTAGTTTTGTAACACTCTACCATCATCCTAAGGTGTTTTATCCTGTCACTGTTTGTTTCACAACATTGGAGCGTGTTAATAAAGCATTAGGATGATTCACCACCTGGCCTGTGCGGTGTTGTTATACAGACACTCCCTGGAGAAGCCCAGACCTGTTCAGAGAGACACACAACACTACAGGAGATTCAGTAGGTGTGGTAGCACCTTGGCGTGATAGATTAGATAAATAGACAGGCAGGAAGTAAGGGGGATAATGACAGGACGGCAGGAATACTCTGCTGTAGATGGATGACTGGTGTATACCCACACAACTAAATGAAAGATGAATGAATGGGTGGTGGCATTGAAAGATCCTCTATTCATTTTTAAAGTAAAGAAGTACTCTAGAGTAAAGATCAAACCTGATTTATAACTCCAAGAATAACTTATTTTAAGGACAGAGATGAGCTTATTTTGTTGTTAGTTCACCAAGAAGGTAATGTTTTTGGCTTGATCTGTTTGTCTGTTCTCGACATTTGAATTTTTGTTGAAGTTTCATTGAATTTGTGCTGCATTCATGTGGTGTCGCAATAATCGGAAAAAACGGTTTCATACAGGGAAAATTCATGTCATCAGTTTATCAAGTCTGAACAGCAACTCAGAAACAGATATCAACAAGTTTGAACACGTATTCCTTTTTGTGTTCTTGTTATTTCCACATTACAAATGAATGTTAATTATTAAAGCACACATAAGAAAGCAGAACAACTTCCCAACTCTGGAACAAACAGCAGTGATGCCACAGCCTGCCTTGTCCTATAGCGGACATCAGTATAGGTCATCAGCCCCACTGTGAGCTCTTTACTTCTGAGTCATGAAGAAAAGAAGACTAGGGAAACAGTGAGGAGAAAAGGTTATTACCACAGCATGTGTAACAACTTATCCCTATGGAAAGAAGAGGTGGAATTTCTCCAACTTCTTGTGTAACCATTAATCTCCTTACAGCATGCCAGGCCAGAACAAAGACACTGTGTTAGAGAGCGTTTCCTTTTTAAGTACATTTGATGTCAAGTGTTAGTGATAATTGCAGAACAAATTAGTACAGTAAAGCAAATAGGGAAACAGACAGCAGCAAGACTAAGCTTCTTGATATACAAAGGTTTACAAAAGCAAACGTCAATTAATTGTTAATTGACATGTATAACAAATATGTTTTAGTATGGTTCAATTGTACTTACATGTAGCCTATAATGGAAACATTGCTTGATGTTTAATTTTTAAAGTCAGTATTCTTATTTTTACTAGCATGCCCTTTGTTGTCAATATGGAATAAAATAGTTGTAGTTGATTCGCTGCTGAGAAATGTTATATCATTGGCTCTCAGTTTCAGAAATGTCTTAAGGTTTATTAGGATTCAATTGTTTCTATGTCTTAAAAAACATTTGGTATGTTCCTTTTTGACTGATAAAACATATAAAGAATGAATGACCCTACAATAAAAGGTACAAATGTCACATCATAATAATGAATGAATATTTCAGGCTTGACTCTTAGTCTTAACTTGAATTCCCTCTGGGTTGTATCATATTGATCATCATGAAATGAAAGCCTTTCTTTTTTGTTTTAACTAGCAGATTTTTAGTCTGAGAACATTTAACAGATCCATTATCTGTCTTCAAATGTATATGGGGCACTGGTCTGGGCCTGTCTTCTGTCCTCCACTGCAGGAATATTTTTTCAGGTGAAAATCTGCTTTGTGTGTGCATGTCTGCACAATGTTTGCCACCTGATCCATTTCAGCTATGATATCAGAAATGTGTGGTTTATTCTTCCTGGAAAGTTGCAACACTAAACAATGACGTACTTCATTGCAACACTATTTATTTATTTGATCACACAATGCAAAATGAGTTGAGCAACAAATGTCGGCTTTGGCCACTTACTTCCTTAGATGCAGTGCTCTGAGTTTAAGGCTGTGAGTTATTAATTGTAAGCTGCAGCACCAGCTGTAGCAGGAGCAGGCAGTGAATGGACTCTCTGTCTGCACTGAGCCGTGTTTTGTGTGCGAAACTGGAAACAATGGGTAACCAATGAGACAAGACCCATGTTCCTTAGTTCTGAGCCACCGTTAGTTAGTGGGGGAGGGGGAGGCCTTTTGTGTGTATTTGTGTGCTTGTGGGTGTTTGAGAAAGAAAGGGGGAGGTATTAAGATGGGAAGGGGAAGGTAGGTTAGATGTAGGCTGCGGCCCCACGAGGACGAATTCGGTCGTTTGCGTTACTGTTTAGTGTCATATAGACCGTTCGGCCCCACGAGGACGACCGAATATGGCACTAAACGACTGAGGAAACGACAACGGGTCCCAAGGTGGATAGAAAGGCATACGCAGCTCTCTGGGGGGTCAAACGGCTCCGTGTGTGCGCCCTATACGGACATTTTCAGATCACTGATAGTGATTGCGCAATAGCCCCGCCTCTCCCCACCTCTTCTGCTCACCTCCGCTTACCCCGCGCCAGTGCTGAAGTGTTTCGCCACCAACAACAACAACAACAATGGCGGATCGCAGAGTTGCTGTCGTGCTCCGGACGCTATTGACCATGCTACAGTTGTTTGTGCAACATCTACAGCAATAATGATGAGGCAATAGCCCCGCCTCTCCCCACCTCTGCTGCTCACCCCCGCGTCAAAGTAAACTGCACCCTGAATTCAGATTATTTATCTTTCTCTCGCGAGTGAAGTCTAATCTGACAGGACGGAGACACGCAGCTCTGCTCCCCTGCAGCTCCTCCCGCTGCAGCAAAACACACACTTCAAGTCAGATCATCACCCTTAGCTATTTTAATTACCTCTCAAACTCCCTAAACTAGTTATAACAATGTTTATTTTTACTGTCGGCCGGGTCACTCATTACTGGATGAGCTGCTGCATGAGACAGACACTGACGCTGTCTGAAGAGAGGGAGGAAAAAGAGAGGCTCCGTGTATTTTATCATTATATTATATAGAGTCGTTATTCATTTGTTTTAAAGCTCAATAAATAACAAAGAAGACCTTTGACCGGCACTTTTATAATTGTGTCCGGAAGATTTCAACTTTAATACACGCTGACTGGCGAAAAACTGCCCGGTTCCCTCGGCCCCCACCGCGGAGAATAAACAGAAGGGCAACCATGACAACCATGCTTCTTCGCTGCTTTTGTGGAGGAAGTTACAGCGCCACGTACAGGCTCGGCATATGTACTGCAGCTTCTCCAGCGGTTGGAGCTAAACGGAGCGGTCTCGTGTGGGCAGACACTATCCAGATAATTATTGCATGTGGACGGAAGCCGATTGCGTTTGCGTTAATCCTATGCGTTTAGCCGTTTTCGTCCTCGTGGGGCCGCAGCCTGAGAATGTTGGAGGCCAACAATCTGTCTATCTTTGGGTTTGATTTAACACACAGGATATCAAAGAAAATACACCTGCTTAAAAAATTATCTTTTTGTTTAGGTTTCTCAAAATTGAGTTTGCATTGACTTTAGTGTGTTATCAGAGTGTGTCACAACGCCTCTCATTTCCCGCTCTGTGTATTTGTTGGCTATATGTCACACAAAAACACGTACATGGCAAATGTGTTTCTCTGTATGAACTCATGCTCTCAAGTTGTCTTTAAAATACTTGGAGTAAACTGTTCTTCAATTCTTTCCACACCTGATCTATGATGACATTTCATAGTTCCTCTTTTCATCCCATTTGCCTCCTGCTTTTTTCACCTCAGTCCCCTTTTTTAAAAACAAAACCTGGCTATAGTCGATATTAGGCACCAGGGGGCAGGAGAGAACCGCTGTGGCACTGAGGAGACTTTACTGGGCCTTGGTAACTTTTGATATCCAGATAGTTCAAATGACTTGGCAATTTAAACATGTTTGTTTTCATACCGCACATTTAACATAATAACATAATGCTTCATTAATGATGTTACCTTATCATGTAGACTAAATATCAATATATTTAACAGATGGGTCATCTCTGTACAAAGTATATTTTCCTCTTCAAGCCTGACACAAAAAAAAACAATATTAATTGAGGATAATCCAAAGTAATAGACTTCCTAGGGAAAAAAACAATAAGCAGAAGCATAGATTCCAGGAATTCTTTTCCTCTCACCGTGCAAAACAATCCCTTCATTATTCCCATACAGACAAGTTCACACCGATTTATCAGACTTTACAGCTTCTTTGCTATCAGTATAGACTAATATTCCTACAAGGACGTACATTTAGTGATAAGATTCTAGCCATCGTAACCTACTTGTATTGCACTTTTTTTTATCTTTTCTGTTTTCACTTTTTTTACTAGAGGAACTCCTTGCTGCATCTCAACTTTGAGTAACCAGTGCATTGGTACTGGTTTGTCTTTTTAATACCCCCATATACATTTGATATAGGATTACTGCATGGTCTCCGCATGTGTTTGGAGGGGCTGATCTTGTGCGTAAAACATCCCTGATATTTGAGGCGCTCCAGGGATTTGGTGCGCATGCGCAGTGCACCCCTCTCTCACAGCAGAGGAACCGCTGCTGCAGCCCAGCAGTCATACCGAGCATAGCCTGCGTGTCAGTGCAGTCGACTTACAGCTGGCTGTGAGGACAACTGGCGCTTTTTGTTTGCTCTTTATCAGCGCGATACATTTACACATATTTCGAAAAAAGTGTCAACTCGGTGTCTCTCTGTGGGTTTATTTTATTCAAGTTTTACAAATAAATTAAACTAAAGTTGGAGGCTGGGCCTTTAGCTTGTTGACCGTAGCTTGAGAGGAGAAGAAGACGAAAAAAGCTGGTCTTTTTGTGGTAAAAACTCGATAAATGCTACTAACGAAAATGGACCTGTTAAACTACCAGTACCTGGACAAAATGAACAACAACATCGGCATTCTCTGCTACGAAGGTAAAGTGGAGTGAAGAGTTTGTGCTGCTTTGTTTTTAAACTCAGTTAACGCTGTGAGTTACCGTCCGAGACTTTGTCCAAGTTTCACTGAACTTACTTCAGCCTAGGGTCTGCTGCCTGGCTAGTTGTTGTAAACTCCATCACATGTTGACTAATTGCATTTCAACAAGACTTATACAAATCATAAACTGTTCTTAACACTTTTCAACGGTTTGAACTTGATGTCAACGTAAGTGTTTTTTCAATTGAGCGTGGTATTAACTGTTATCAAAGTAGTCAACGTTGGTTTTAAATGACACCATTGGCCGACGTGTTGCTATTTGCTGGTTATCTGAACAACTGGAAGTGTGTAAATAAGTCCGTGTTTTCATTTCTGAGCTATTGGCTGCTTCCCGAAAGGAAGACCTGGCTATTGATTGAGATCAGAGGCGGACTAATGGACTGCAAGTGTGAATTTCATGGCTGTCCTCTCACTGGCTCACTCTGTATTACTATTTGCTCAGTTATTCAGACTTTCTGCTCTCTATCATTCATAACTACCTTTGGCAATCTAACTGTATGATCATTCTGGCAACATGTCTGACTTTAGTTGAATCACATTGTGTGTTGTTTACTTATTTGTCTCATTGTCTTTTTGTGAGATGGTTTGGATTTACCTCTTATTCCTTTTGCTGTAGTTTCCTAGTGTGGACTGCAACTTATTTTCTAGCAGGAATAGTAGTGTAACTTCTGTCCTCTGCAGTTACTGCTCACATGTCAGGCGTTGTAATATCATCCAGTCTTTCCGGGGGCTAAACAAGACCTCCTTCCTCTGCCCCTGATTCTGAACATGCAGAATCAACTCCAGAATTGAAAAGCAAAAAAGGACCACTTAAAATGGTCCATTATTGACATACACGGCAACTAATTATATATCTTTTAAATCTAATTCTAAGTCCCTACACAGAGTGGTTTATACCAAAAACAGAAGTTCTAGCATCACAGAGGAACACCTTTAACTGATCAGCTTTTTATTCATCTCTTCTCTCCCTCTGTTCATTACCCTAGTCTTCCCCCACTGCTCCTCTGCCACAGTTGGCATCTCCTCTCTAAATGTCATAATGAAGGATTAATAGCACTCCTAAGACGTACAACTGAAAACTATTTTGCAGTTTACCAGGTGTACGAGTCACATTTTATAGCAGGAACAGCGAACATGTTTGTTAAGTGTTTGAGCATGTGGTTATGGTCTCTTTGGAGTTGTTGTTTTGTCCTGTTTTCAATGCTGTGTGGGAAACAAGAATGTTGTGTGGCTGTAATTCCTGTTCGACAAGCTGTTTGACGAAAAATGATTACTTTCAGGCATGTGGCTTTTTTTTGTTTTACTCTGAAATGTCCCTGAAGCAGAAGCTCACAGTGCGATGATGGTGCAGCAGATAAGGCGGCCCCTGGCCTGGGACAGAAGCCAATCAGAAAGCTTCTCTGTGTCACTACAGAGATTCACCTTTCTCAGATTTCATCCTGTCTGTTAGTGAAGAAAATGACAGGAGTGAAGTTGGCAGTGGTATTTGTATGCTTGTATATCCTCAGGGTGTCTCTTATGTGTGATGTGTTTAGATACAATGCTCTCTTTCTATCTTTGGAAGAACATATCTTCAGGGTTTACCCATCTATTGTTTTCGTGTGTGTTCTTTTAGCTGACTACGCCAAACACGGACTCCATCATGTGCCTCAAGATAAGAAAACAAAGATAGAAAGAGAGGGAAAAGAGCCAACCAGTAAAAAGAGTGAAAGAAAAGCCCTTCATGTTCAAACATGTTGAGCCAAGAAGGGGTTCGGAGGAGCTTTGTGATATGGTGGGTGTTCTGACTTGTTGTTGCATCAGCACACACTCAAAATACATTCCCGGACAGATGCATACATAAATGCTCATGCTGCACTTGAATAACCATATTAATAGTTTAAATAAAGTGTTGAATATTTTCACTATCCTGATGCAAAGTGGCATACAGCATGATTTACAGTGATAGAAGAAAACAGGTGCACCATATCAATTCTACAACACACCTAAACACATCAGAATTCGGTGATGTCTTTGTGTGGCTGAACAAATAACGCAGGGGGCTGAAAATGGCCGACTTGCTGTTGCTGGCTATATTCAATGTCATTTCCAGTATCCAGATATGCAACGTGTGGCAGTCGTTTGTACACAACTGACGGATACGCGCCTTGTTTACATGATGTAACAATGTCCATGTTATGCAATGTTATGACCCAGTTTGCTGTAAATGAAGGTGTTAAGAAAATCACATCCAGTCTTGCCTTCTTCTGTTGCAGTTGGTGGGTGGATAGATAGATAGGTTTGGTTTGCATAATGTAGGGTTGTATTTGGGAGCAAGTTCCAGGATATAAGAAATGAAGTTTTTGTAGTTGGCTTTGAGGTGCTGACCATCAGTGTGCTGGTGCCAGGTAGCATGAAAGGAGGACTGGACTCAAACCATGTAGTCATGGTGATATGATTACATTATTACATGTTAGACACTTTTATCCAACGCAATCCCCACAGGAGCAATTTGGGGTGAAGTGTCTTGCCCAGGGACACAACGACATGCTGACTGCAGTGGGGTTTGAACCTGATCCCAACACCAAGGCTCTATCCACTGCGCCACACGCCTCCCCTGATATGAACCTGTCCCTGTGTATATACAAAGAATCACATTGTTACAATACCAAGTTGCCTTCAGCATTGTAAACAACTGCTCCAATTTCCTGCAAAGCAAAGCTTGCCCCCATTTGATTCCAAATCCTTTCATTTTCCAACCAAGCTGTGCTCTTGATTCTGTTTTTGGAAATGATTGTTTTTTGCCAGTCGTGTGATCAGACTGAATTGGAGGATTTATGCATTATGCAACTCTTTATCACTTCGCGCCTCTCTCTCTCTCCCTGTGTGTGTGTTCGTCTCTCTCCCCACTCTCCCTTTCTCTTTCTGTAAAGCTGCTATCAGTCGTAGGCCTGGCTGGGAGGGGTGCAGGCAGGGGAATGCTGCTGACTGTCCCTTTTTGCTGCTGAGCAGTAACAAATAAACAAGGTTGAAAACCTCCTCAAAGCCATGTCCTTTCGTCAACTTCTTTCCCTCTTCGTCCCTCTATCTCGCTCCCCTTTCCTTTCTCTGTCAGAGATCAAACCAATCCAACATCCGGTTTAAAAGTTCAGCTCTGCAGACAAGAGCTTTTATGCAACAGCTTTTTTCGTGTGTCCTTTTTGAGTATTTAAAGCCTAAAACCTCCACGGACAGAGGGCCAAGTTCATGAGGACCTCGGCCAAAAATAATCACTTTGCGGCTTCGCAGAGAGAGAAGAGGGCATGCTTGAACTCATCCTGTCTTAAGGGGGAAAGGACGGAGAGAGGGAGAGAGCCAGAGGGGAATAAAGAGATAGAGGGGTACCTCTGTTTGTAATCCAATCTCATCCTGATTCCAAGCTGTTTGAAGTTCTGTCAAGAGAAACAGGCTTTGATCATGTGGACCAAATGAACCGAGAGAGCAGAGGGGAAAGGAAAGTGGACTTGTAATTCTGTGCTACAGTCCTCCTTCCCCAGGCAGTCTGCTGGCTTAACACAACAAACAGTGTTTACCTGTAATAGTACAATATTATTTTTCTACCAAACAACTATAGAATTGATAGAGAAAATAATGACGTGAATTCTTTCAAGCATTGCCATTTGGTGGTTTTTGCTTATCTCTGTATTTGATGTTGCCTGTTGCTGTGCACATTATAATTGGATTATCTTTTACTATTCACTTCTGTCATGGTTTAGGAGGCATGCCTAAGCAGGTCAGTTTGCTTAGTTTATAAGTACCTTTTTAAACAAAGAACTTTTCTTACATGAAGGCTTTTTTTGTCACCTCTCTTCCAAGATAGTTAGTTAGAAAACTAAAGTTATTCCTGTAAGCCGAATCATTTTCCAGATATTTGTAATTCACCACTATCAACTGAGTGTTAATGTTTTTACCTGAAAGCTCCTATGAAGTTGGTTACTTCCAATCCATAATTGCGGCACTGCTGGCGTAAGGTCTCAAGGTCACTCTATAGGGACACGTCTTGTTTTTTCACAGGGGAAGCACTCACAGATTCACCTACTGTGGAGCATTTCACTTCTGAAAGCTATTAGGTGTCCTGGATTTTCATTGGCCAGTGTGGTATCACAGGCTCCCTTCTTTTATTGCCAACCCTCTGTCCTGCCAAAAACAGTGATGTCACCCTTGTTGCTATGGTTCACAGTGGGGCGAGCAGGAACATGCCAGAGATAGAGAGAAAGGGGAGGAGCTGCTGCTGTGTTTGGGAGGCCATGCTAAAACTAAACATACATATAGGAAGAGTGGAGGAACAGAGAGCACACTTTATAACAGTACAAAGCCTTTCAGATAGTGTGTGTGTGTGTGTGTGTGTGTGTGTGTGTGTGTGTGTGTGTGTGTGTGTGTGTGTGTGTGTGTGTGTGTGTGTGTGTGTGTGTGTGTGTGTGTGTGTGTGTGTGTGTGTGTGTGTGTGTGTGTGTGTGTGTGTGTGTGTGTGTGTGTGTGTGTGTGTGTGTGTGTGTGTGTGTGTGTGTGTGTGTGTGTGTGTGTGTGTGTGTGTGTGTGTGTGTGTGTGTGTGTGTGTGTGTGTGTGTGTGTGTGTGTGTGTGGCAATTGAGACGGCTCAGAAAATATTTGCTCCGTCTCTTTAAATAGTCATTTGTATGCATATGTAAATTAAGTTAAATTCCCACTGTGCTGTGTAGGAGTTTTGAGTTGACTCGACGTTAAGATAATCAACATTGCATTTGAGTAATGTTTGTAGTATGAAAATGAAAACAGGACAACGTGTTTCTTTTAGGGAGTAGTTGTAGAGAAAGCTGCACATGGGAATCGGCGTTCTAGTGAGCTTTGTGTTTCTGTTGGGGCAAAGTCAGACTCACACATGAGACCGAAGCAGTGGAAAGTCCCCGCGCTGAGACGGAGCCAGTCGTAGTTTTCCTGATTCTCTTTTGCTCTTACTCCCACTCACTGGCGGCTGTGTAAGGCTTCTGTACCAGGACAAGACTGGAGGTTCGCAGAAAGAGTCAGACACACACAGAGAAATAGTTCGCACCACACACAGACGTGCATGCAGAACCCATCCACAACTATTTACACTCCTGCGTATGCCAGAGGTTTGTGCCTCACTCAGCAAACTGTATAAGTCAACAAAACCCAAAGTTTGAGCTGGAACACAGCATCTATAGTAACGCTGTCATGAAGTCGTTTTTGTGGTTGCTTGTTTAAAGTGGCAATAAAACAGTTGCCTTCTACTTATATATAATACCATCATTTTAAACTAATTATCATAATTTACACCCACGGCGAGGCGCCATTTTGGCAGCGTAAGCATGTCAGTAGACAGACTTAACTGTCAGTTCATACTCAGTCATGTTTGAAGTGACCACAGTAAAGTCAACTGTCGTTGGTGCTATACTTTGAATTCAGTCTGGTTTTGTCATTTCTTTTCCTCTTCTATAATTGTTGTACTGCCTCATACGTCATTATTAACTTTCTACCTCTTGTCTCCCTCCCTCCTCAGGTGAAGCAGCTCTGAGAGGCGACCCCAGACTCCAGTCCCTGTCCTCTTCCTCATCCTCCTCCTCCTCATCGTCGTCCTCCTCCTCTTCCTCCTCCATCTCCAACCACAGGACGGGTCCTCCTCCCATCAGCCCCACCAAGAGGAAGTTAAACGGGGACCAGGGCGACAGCGACATGGACGACAACGAGCATGTGGCAAAGATGAGCCGCCTGTTTGCCACGCAGCTGTGAGTACACACACTCAACTGGCACTTATACGCTATCTAACAAAATCCATTATGAGGAGCTTAAATTAACGTTATTTATAGATGCTCATTTCCTGAGGCCCTAGTGAAATTATTTATATATATTTTCTATCCCTTCACCCGGTCTATCTGACACTCACACAAACATTGAGAAGGCCACCTTGCTGTCTAGAAGCTACATTTACACGCATACTAGAGCCACTGTTTTTAAAGTCAATTCAACTTCAGTGTTTCTGTTGGCCACCTGTTTTGCGGGCTCCTCGCTTGGTAAAACTTTGCCCATGCAGGCCGTCTCAGAAGTCCCAGTTTGGACTCCGGGGTGCTATGCCAGGTTTAGCCGGCTCCACAGAGTTCTCCTTATAGCCGCACATCTCTGGAAGCTTGGAAACAGGGGCTGCACAACACAGAGATTACTCACATCTCCAGCGTTCCCGCATTCCCACTTCCAGAGATTCCACAGATTCTGGTGTGCTGATTGGCTGTGAAGGACTGCTGGGGCCGGGTCAATGGAGTCACAGCAGCCCCCCCTCCCCAACACTCTCTTTCGACTGAGTCAGTCATGGGACTCCGGCCATGCTATTTATTGCAGAGATGTTATGTGGAACCGTGCAGTTCTGCATGCATGCTAATTCCTCAATAGGTCCTGTTGCTGGAAATACAAGCAATTTGAGGAATGATCAGCTGTTGTTTTTATGTTGCTACTTTCATGGCATTGTTAGGTTTGTCAGTCAACATGGCTGGGAGGTGACACAATGGGAGATGATATGGACATACTGGAAGCCCTGGATTAAGAGTAGAGCGCCCTTACTAGTAGTGTTCTTATGTGGTTAAGCACGTGCAAACACAAAGATGTATGCATGAGAGCTTGGACAAACACTTGCTGCACGTTGGCACACTAAGCAAGTGTTTGAAATCAAATGTCTGTTGAAGGAACATCCAACATCCTTTTTTGTTTCGATCACGTTCAGACTGTTATGTTAAATATGCGTCTAGTTTGTTTTTCATAGCAATTACAAAAAAAAGGCAATAGCGAATCACAGACATAGTACGTACCCAAGTCACTCATGCACAATAATCCAATCATGACTAAATATTCTTTATGCTGACATGTTCCAAACACGTAGCTAAATTCTCTTCTTTCTTATCGCGCAGTCATAACTCAAAAGCTCTGCCAGTCATAGCAAATGTGCAGTTAATTGGTGAAGCAATAGTCTGCAATACATCTGAGGTCATCCTGCGCTTTACAGGGATTCTCATCCAAGTCATTGCAACAGTTGTTGTCACCATTTGTTTTCAACGGCTTGTGTTAAAGGTAGCAATTCTATGACTTGATTGAAGTCTTGTAGTGGCACAGGGAGGCGTCTTTGTTCCTTCATCTCGTGACTGTCTGGCCTCACATAACAAAGGATTAGCTTGTGTGTCTTCTTGACATTAGTGCAGTCATCTTGGCTTCTTGTTTCTGTTATGGATGTGTCGGTGGTGGGAGAATTACCATCATACACATCTTCCCACTTGGAGTTCTTCTGTTGTGTTAGTTGTTTTTCCACTCTCTTTACGATGCGGTTCACTTCTGCATACATTGATAAGCAAATTCTCCAACTCGTGTATCACGAGTTGGAGTTTTATTTCATAAGTTGGTCTGCTAAAGTACAATGGGACTTATTGTCATATCAGCTTTCAGTTGGTGTTGCAACTCCTCCTGGCCACAGCTTCTAAATGCAACCATTTTGTTGAATAAAACGTAGGTTCTGCCAAAGGAAAACTGAACTCAGAACTCTATGTTTATGGCTTTCCAAACTGCTCATTGTAGCATGATTATTTACTAGAATTAACCTGTGAACTGATTACCCTTAATCCCTTTACACACTTTATTTCATCTTCAATTAAATGATGACCTTGGAGGTCATTTGGCTCCAGGTACTGTTGGTTACTCTCTTCACAAGAAAAGTCAATTGCTTGTTGACTTGCTGCAACTTGAAGTTAAACCCTGGGGTTTTCCCGAAGCTTCATCATGATGTAGTTGTAGAACGTTTGCCTCGGGTCCACCCTAAATGCATCGATTTTTTTGTCATTTCATTTGAGGTTTCTCTGAGGGCATGCTTTCCCTGGCAAAGGGAACTTCTGAGAGACTTGTTTAAACCTGCACTCAGGCGGCCTCTGACAAACTTTTCCTCCTTGTTTTTCTGCCTTTCCAAAGAACAGTGATTACACCAAAGTGGAGAATGATGGGTTATTGTTACAGGAAAAGTCAAGCTAAAAATAATGTGGTGAAAACAGCCTTTTATAGAAAACACTGGTGGGTACTTTGCTGTCTTTATTTAAAATACATCCGCTTCATTTAACTCGGCTGTCAATAGTTGGAACAGTGATTAGGTTTCATTTGAAAATGATGGACTTAGTTCTTTGGAAACAGCTTGCCAACAAGCTCGAGAACAAACCCAGGCCACCCCTCACCACACCAAATGTGTACACGCACACACGCACGCACGCACACACTCAGTTCAAATGTCCAGAGATGGTTATCTGACACCATTCTAGCTGTTGGATTTCGCTGGCTGCTTCTGCCTGTGTAGCTTGTCTTTTTGTCTGCACTGATTGCTCTGCTCAGACTGTTATTGCATGTTCAGGAGTTTTTGTGTTCATTCTTCTCTTTAAAAGAAACACCTTTGTTTTGCTTAAATGGCAGTTTTCCCTTGTGCTGACAACATGGGTTGCTAAATGATGTGCGTTTCTGTCACGAGGCTTATAGTAGGCGTTCTTTTGTCTTTTCAATTCAGTCATATTTCAGACAGGCACCTGACACCTTAGACTTGAGGCGGGGCTAAGCGGCAGTAAGCTCAGGTTACTGCCAATCATAACACGCTGGAGTCAGCGTAGGCATAGACCGGGGAAAACCAAACTTTCTGAAGGCTTTTCTCTTGGATACGGGCACGATAAATGAGGGGATTTTGATATTGTCAAACGGCTGTGAATTAAATGTGGTTGAGTTTATTCTTCTCAGCCATCTTAGTGTTTTATGGTGAAGTCACTATTGTAATATAAATACAACGTTTAGAGCATGGTAAATTCTACATAGAAAAGTCTGATTGAACACATCGATAAGCCTAGTTGCAGGCTGATCTCTTTGTACTGAGTACTGAGGCCTTCTGCAGCCACTGCAGGTATGCACAAGTGTTGCTGTGTGCGCTGTCCGTACATGCATGTGTGCTTGCCCATCTGTGATAATCTGTGTGTGTGCATGTGTGTGAGAGGGCTCCTTGTCAGGCAGCAGAGGCAATACTTTCTCATTTTCTCTGAGGAGTAGGAGGAGTCTTGAACAAAGAAGCCTTATCCTGTCCACTGGAGCCTGCGGGCTGGAAGCCTGCTGCTGCCTGCCCGCCGCTCTGCAGTTGTAGAGCCGCCAGAATAAAAGTCCTCTAGCTCAGCTGTTTCATTCCTCCTTAGGAATAGGAGCCGGTCCCAGAGCAAGGCTTTTTATAGGGTTTTAATTGGGGAATATGACTGCAGGAAAGTGTATGCAGCAGCCTGGTTACATGTGACTCACTGTTGATTTTCTCAGGTCTTTGATGTTTATCGAAACTAAGTGTAATTATAATATACCAAGTGTATTATGTATATTTTCTGTATAGTAAGTTGCTTAGCTGAATTACATTTTAAAAACCATTAAGTCAGACTTTGATGAACCTGACAAGTTGACCTGGGGATTGCTTGGAGCAAATGTTCTTTTTTTTCTCTTTCTCATGTTTTGTTCATGCTCTGACTGGCTGCATTTTCAAAAAGACATACTGACCACGACTTTGTTCATCTTTCTCTCTGCCTTGCTTTTATTTTATGATTCTCTCAAACGTAATTCTGTTGAAAATGGCCCTGAAAGCTACATGTAGTCAGTGTAGCCAGTTTGCTGCAGTAAGTACTGTAGCATACAGAACGTGCAGCTGCCTTCTACTGGGAACTTCATCAGTAAATTGTTCTCATGGAAGTTTCCCCAAAGGCCAAATTGGGGGGAAAATAAGAGTGTGTGGTGTGTGAGTGTGTGTGTGTGTGTGTGTGTGTGTGTGTGTGTGTGTGTGTGTGTGTGTGTGTGTGTGTGTGTGTGTGTGTGTGTGTGTGTGTGTGTGTGTGTGTGTGTGTGTGTGTGTGTGTGTGTGTGTGTGTGTGTGTGTGTGTGTGTGTGTGTGTGTGTGTGTGTGTGTGTGTGTGTGTGTGTGTGTGTGTGTGTGTGTGTGTGTGTGTGTGTGTGTGTGTGTGTGTGTGTGTGTGTGTGTGTGTGTGTGTGTGTGTGTGTGTGTGTGTGTGTGTGTGTGTGTGTGGTTTGTGTGTGTGAGTGTGGTCAAGCCAGGTGAGGTCATTGCTACTCGCTCGATGGTAGTGGACTATTTAGTGTAGGAGCATGTGAGAAAAAAAGGGGTATCATACAGCGTGTGTTTTTTCTTCCTGTGTGTGTGTGTGTGTTCTCATGTTGTTTTCTTTGCCTGCTTGTTATGGTTGTTCCCATATCCGATCTGTTCCAGCTTTAATAACAAAGGATTTTCTTCAGTTCTCTTTCTCTGCAGTCAGTTTACCGTCCCTTATGTGCTAGATTTCTATCAGCATTGCTGCGCGAGTGGAAGTCTAAAAGATTTGAAATGGCTGTGTAAATCTGGCTTGTCGTAGATGTTAGGCCTGATTTACCAAACCGTTTTCAAGAATTCTTTGTAAGAATAATTTCTATTTCATGTTCCATGTCGAGAACGATTACCAATTGATTCCAACACTACTCTGTAAATCACATCTGTAAGGTGCATTTTCTCTGGTTTTTGACTCTTCTATTTTAAAGGATACAAATATTATTGCTAACTTCCGCTCAGTCCCGCAACTCAAACCTGAACTGAGCAGAGTAAACTGTGCTGAGATGTTTGTATACTTTATATACATAGCTTGGGTAGGCTCTGTGGCTCACTTTCTGTGTGTATATCCATTTTGTGGGTTTCAGCAGAGCTCGGGCCTGGTTGTAACCTGCGGTCGAGCCTTCATCCTCCTCTGCTTTTTTTTTTGTCGTCTTCTCCTCTCTACACCCTGATTCTTCCCAGATGTTTCCTGTGTGTATCTCTCTCTCTCTCTCTCTCTCTCTCTCTCTCTCTCTCTCTCTCTCTCTCTCTCTCTCTCTCTCAAGATTTACAGTGAGGTTTTCTCTAAAAGACTAGAGGACACTTGTGAGAAAAGGCGTGGAACTTTTAGAGCTCCTGTATCTTTGCCTCAAAGTAAAATATAGCTAACTCACTAAATTGGCAGTCTACTATAAAGCTAAACGTGGCAAACTCAACCATCATTTTAAAGTTATGGGTTTATTTGTTTGATTCACTTTCCATTTTGAGAATTGGACAAGTTGGCTCAAAGAAAGCGGCTTGTTTTAAGGAACACTTCACAGGGCTGACTATGTGCTTTGTTCACTCAAGTCACTCAAACATGGTCGCAGTCATGATCTTTGACTTGAGGTTAACTTGAAGACAGGGTGTCATGTGAAGGGTTCCTCAAAAGGCTGGCCTTGATGACAGATCAGAGTGCGGTAAGATTGTTTAAGATATATGACCATCATTTATGTATCGAGGGTTGGACTCTCTAACTTTGAAATGAAGGGGTCTTCCAGTGAATCTCAACCACAGTGACCACCACTAATGCCAGGCTACACAAACCCCAGGCTCTTGTCAAATAGAATCAAATAGAAAATACTCTTTATTCCATTGTGTCAAAATATCTATTCTGATGTAAACAAACCGGTGGGAAAAACCTTGCAAATATTCAAGTAAAGAAGACGGACCAAAGCGAGGTTTTACGTTTTGTGCAGGCGAAAGGACGAATAGGAGTTGCACTGTGCCTGCAGTCAGAGTGCTGGTGGCTTCTGTATATTTGAGTCATTTCTCTAAAATCTATACCAGCATCATTATATCTGAGCTTCTCTCGGTCTGCCCCCTCCTCAGCGTGGGTCTTGCTCCATATTGATGCTCGATCTGAGAAATAAGATTCAGCTGTGTCCCCAACCTTTTATTCACTTAGTGTCCTCCTGTAGGGGCCACATCCAAGAGTTCTTTACTTGTTAAAGGTTCTCCCCCCTCGCTCTGCCTGTCCCACTTGTAGCTCTCATCCTCTCCTCCAGCCCCAGACATGGCACCCCTCTCCCTTCAGCTCTAGCCTTGTTACCACCCGTATGCCCGCATGCGTCTCCCTCGCTGTCCGCCCTCTCCCTCTCTCCCCAGCTGCGACCCTAACCATAATTGAGAGGTGAGTATGAGAGACAAAGACTCAGGGTCGGTTTTGAATGCCCGATTCCTGGCATGGACTTGCGGTCCGGGGTTTGGTGGGCAATCAGGCGAGGAGGGGCGGGGACGGCGGTGGATTCGACAGCTACGCCATTCATTGGTCGGATTTGTTGATCCTGTTCACTGGCTCCTGCAACGGCCCCTCTTGTGTGAGGATGTGGGCATGCCTGCTCCTTGGCAGTGATTAAAGTTTGGAACAACTTCCACAATCTAACTCAATACCCAGCTGCTGAGAGGGAGAGCTTTATTATCCGTTTGCCTCTAAAGTAATCTGCTGGTTGTTTATATTTGACGATAAGAGAGTTTTACAGGAGGTTACAAAAGTAAATTT
This sequence comes from Pseudochaenichthys georgianus, assembly GCF_902827115.2. Lineage (NCBI taxonomy): Eukaryota > Metazoa > Chordata > Actinopteri > Perciformes > Channichthyidae > Pseudochaenichthys > Pseudochaenichthys georgianus. Next base: position 15,405,960 of record NC_047507.1, on the reverse strand, counting down.
GTTCTATACAAATATTTAAAACAACAAATATTATTATATTTACCTGTACTCCACAAGGCCGTTATTTATTGACTTTTCGACACGGATAACTGATGCTACTATGGGAAAACATTGGAGCCCGTTGGCGAGCGGTTGGCCAGGGTTTCTAAAAGCGCTGCCAAGTCTCTCCCTCTTTAACCCTCGGGAAGTTTGCTGCGGATTGTGAGGAGAAAAGAGAAAGAAAGACAAAGAGAGTAAAAAGAAAAGGGGGGTCTCTGCTAATGTAAGCTCGGCACAAACGAAGGAAACTATCGACCTCACTCTTTCTTATAGTAGGGGTCCGGACCATTCACATGCAGCCCCCCCTCCCCCCCGCCTCTCGGCAGCTCTTCCTCTCTCCCTCTCTGTATTCTGTGGAGACTATTTATTTGTGGAGGACGCTGCTGTGGGTTCCAGATGCTTGACCCAGCAGTCAGGTTGCCTGGTCACATGGATCTACAACTGTTTGCCTGAACTTCTTGTCTTGCATCGAAACAAAAAAATTAAAATTAAAAAAAACTGCTGCAGCTTTTTCGCTCTTCACATTCAGGCTTTTTCCGGAGAAAAGCCCCCACACAGTATCTGTTGAAGCACAAAGAGGGAATATCCTGTATTTTTGAGTGCAGCTTATTATTTATAGTACAATGTACCGTTGTTTTGTTTTCCAAATGGAGGCTTTTGTGTGTATGTAAAGTGTTTATGTCGGTGTAGGAAGTAGGAAGTCAGTGAGTTCGAATTTGTGAATGGCTGTGTCGTTATGCATGTGGCTTTGAGGCTGGAGAAAAGGAGAGATAGTAGGAGGCAATAAATCTTGCTCCCTGAAACTGGGCCTCAAACTGTAGGAGGGGCGTGGAGCTGCAGTCGGGGTGTAATACACAGTTGAACACACAGCACACAGACCACATTTGATGCACTGAGCAAAGATAATTGCTACTGTTAAACTGGAAGCAATGGCGCACGGTATCAGGCGCCGCCAGTTCTCTACAAATCAAACAAGTATTTTTCATTAGAGCTGGAGAAAAAAGAGGCCGAAATCTGTGTTTTGTCAAACTGTCGTTACTTTAATCTCGTGCCCCTTATCGCTGCTTTTTCAATGATTAAAATGTGAGCTCACAGATTGGAGAGGGGGATTTTGTTGTGGTGGGAAATACAACTCTTTCATATGGAAACTGGCAGCCTAACTTTTTTTTTACTTTTAGTATTCAGCTTGTGGTTGTAGAGTAAAAAACGAATGGATCAACTTTAGCAAATGAAAGTGTGTTGAGATGCAGATAGAGGCAGCTCCTCTGCATGTGTCTGTGCTGTCGGAGCCCTGCTGGAGTTTCCCAGTTTGGACTGCAGCTGGTTTCAGGCTCACTGGGGAGATACAGTTGATACGCTGTTCTGAGGAGCTCCACAGCTTTGAACTTTGTGCCTGTTTGCCCCTCTGTGCAGGGAGACGTTTGGAGCCCATCCATGTTGGATACAGTTAGTGTTCCTTCCTCCTTCATTAACAGCAAACATTGTGTGTGCGTGAGAGAGAGCATGTGCTTGTACAAAATAGTCTTATCAGACCCTACAGCAATCTGAAAAGGGAGTGTGTGTGTGTGTGTCTGTGTGTGTACTACAATCAGTCTTTTGTTTAGCTTACCTCTCTTTGCCCTCAACCCTTTCTCGGAGCCCCTTTCTACCTGCCTTTATTCCTTTCTTCACACTGCTCATCTTTTCCATTAGATACACCATCTGCCACCAGCCTGCTGTTTTATTTTTGTATTGCGCTCATCCCTAACACACAGAGTTCTGTTTTAAAAACATTTGATAAGGGGCCATCTCAGTAAACTACACATATTTTTAAATGCGCATTTCTAATCAAATCTGAGTGAGAGGAAAAAAAAGCAGTTCAATAATGTTCCTCTTTCTGTCCCTCTGTCCTCCAGGAAACCCAATGGAGACTACCGCAGCTCTCCCATGTCCAAGGACCAGAGCCGGAGCCCCATCGAGCGCGTGATGGTGCCCAGCGCTCTGGGAGTCCACGGCAACCACCTTTACAGCCATGCCCACCACCACCACCACCACCACCACCATCTGGCTAGCTTAGCCGGGATGGACCAGCCGCTGGCGCTCACCAAAAACAGCATGGTGGAGTCTGCACGCAGCAGCACGGCAGCTATGGGAACAGTGCCGCACGCAGTCAGCGCCGTGGAACGCCAGCAGGTAACCCGCACTTCCTGTTTCTCTGGTTCGAGCACCAGACTACATCTTTTTCAAATTGATGGGTAAAACCTCAACCCATGTAGAAACCCCCCCTAGATTTAAGCAGTGTGCTTTCATTAGCCAGTCTCCTTGGATGGTGGGGAGGATAGATGTTCTATTTTCAAACCCTTGTGGTCAATTTATCATTCCACCTCCCTTTGGTCCGTTTTCTTTGCTTGAATATGTCCGACTACTTTGTGTTTCAGAATCGTCCTTCAGTGATCACATGCGCCCCAGCCAACAACCGCAACTGCAACCTGTCCCACAACGGCTGCTCAAGCCTGGCTAACAACTACAGAAGAATCAACAGTGAGTCCAGACACAGCAGAAAGACAGACACGTCATACGTCTCTAAATTCTAGTGTATTCATTGCTTCAGTACTTAGGTTTATTGTAGAACGACCATGATGGGTGGACAAACCTCTGTAATCCATTGTTATGAAGTATTGGGCACATATGTCCCTAAAATCATAGTTTTCCATAAAGTGCACTTTGTTGGAATCCTTTTCACAAGTGCAAATCAGCCTCCAGACAAAACACAATTATACTCCTAACATTCAGACGGACTTGCTAAAATTAGTGATGCTAAAAAAAAATCCCCCCAGCTCTCGGTCAGCGAGTCTCAGAGGTTTCAACACTCTTTATTTATCACCTCGTCTGTTATCTCGTCACTCGACGCTTCAGCCAAACACGTCTGTTTTTATTCGTCCCGCCTGTGTGTGTCGGTCATGTTTCCCGTGGCTTCACTCGACTGTGGCCATTTTTATGATCTTAGTGAAATCCCTATGATCTCATTGAGGTTAACAATTACATTTAAAACGGTGATTTAAAATAAATCAAAACGCAATGAGAAAGTGGAGCCGAGTGTCTGAGAGTCAAATGCTCATTAGAAGTGTTTGAACTGATGCTTGGCAAAAGAAAACTCCCACTGAACTTTATATTAGTGAGTTTAAGAGATGTTTCTGTTTTGATTATGGGAACTAAAAGCTCTTTCCTGTCCTCTCTGTTTCAGCCAATACAGCCTGCGACCCGGTGATTGAGGAGCACTTCCGCCGCAGTCTGGGTAAGAACTACAAGGAGCCCGAGCCCACCGCCTCCAACTCTGTGTCCATCACCGGCTCGGTGGACGACCACTTCGCCAAGGCGCTGGGCGAGACCTGGCTGCAGATTAAAAACAAGGGGAGCCCCTCGTCGTCCGGCAGCAGCCCAAACTCCTCCCCCGACAGCCACATGGTCAATCACAACCACTCCCCTTCTGTGGTCTCCTGAAGGAGGCGGGGTTTCAGAGGGATTTGTCCTTCTCTCCCCGATCATCTCGGCTCCAAAACCCACGCCCTCGTCACTTTGTTCTGTCACCAGCATCCCAGAGGGAATGCCTGCCTGCTGGTCTGCTAAAAACATCGAAACAACCCTCAAGTCTGCACTCATAGAGAATCAAGCAATAACAACACGGACGTTCCCCCCCCCCTTCTGCCAGACTATAATGAGTGATGAGGTTGGACTTTGGGACTCGACCGGAGCATCAAGCTGCTCCGTCCAATCATTCATCGTCCCTGCATGTCGAGCTTGGAGCTGAGCGAAGAGCCTGTAGTTGTATGTACATAAAGAGAGGAGAAAGGCGATGTTTTAATTATTAATGTTCTTCTTTATTCTGTTTGTTTGTTTCTTTAACAGTAGTTTTGTGTACTGCTTTTTGCGTTATGAGATGCCCGACTTTTGGAAAAAGAGAACACTTTGGAGAAAAGTCATCACAAACCACCCCACTGTGCTACCAAAGAAACCTCGACGATGTTTATGAACGCCCACCTCGAAAACAAAACAACAAGAAGCCATCATGTGATCTCCCTCGGTTTTGCATCTCTTTTCCTCCTCTCCCTATCCTCCTCTCCCTATCCTCCTCTCCCTATCCTCCTCTCCCTATCCTCCTCTCCCTATCCTCCTCTCCCTATCCTCCTCTCCCTATCCTCCTCCTCTCCCTATCCTCCTCCTCTCCCTATCCTCTCCCTATCCTCCTCTCCCTATCCTCCCCCTCTCCCTATCCCCCTCTCCCTCTCCCCCTCTCCCTATCCTCCTCCTCTCCCTATCCTCCTCCTCTCCCTATCCCCCTCTCCCTATCCCCCTCTCCATATCCCCCTCTCCCTATCCTCCTCTCCCTATCCTCCTCCTCTCCCTATCCTCCTCCTCTCCCTATCCTCCTCTCCCTATCCTCCCCTCCCTCTGCCCTGTGTGTGTTGTGCTGGTGTTGTTACTGTATGCATACTTAACTGATCCATTTAGCTTGCACTGCTGCCATAGAGGGTAACGAGTGACACATCAAGGTTTTAATGGGGCTGATTTGACACGGTCTGCGGTCATCCTGCCCAAGTAGGAAACTCCATTAGTTTTCAACAACAGTTTATCTGAAGACTAGCTGGGAATATTCTCACCCTGGGCCTGGCACGACATTTAAAGTAGCATTGTTATGCTTTTGTTTAATGGTAAATGCATAGTAGTGGGGTTGGCCAGTATAACATGTTAGTAACACACATGTGGGTACCCCACGCTTCAATATGAAGCACATGTGGTCACATCAGTGTAGCTGTTCACTACAAACACACGCTTGCATTGTAAGAGAAGTTAAGGAACACAACGTCAGGTGTAAACGGCTTCATGCTTATTATTGGTAATGGTGCCAAACAGTTGCAAGCACAGGCAGGTTATGGGATCAGTTAACTGCGGTGTGGACGGACATCACAGGCATTATGAGAGCAGCTCAGGGCTGAAACACAGCTGTACCAGAGTCAGTGGAGCTGAACAATGAGCTTTGATGTGTTCCACTGGCTTAACTGCTGACAGTGATGAGGGGATAGGTGACGCTGCATGTCACTTTGTGGTGGGGGGGAGGAAAAGTCTGGTTTCTGGACCGGGGGAGAGAAGATTATTTCGATCTCTTCACACACACCTTGGTTTTTGTGTCTCTTTGAACACGGGTGTTGTAATTATATTTGACATACGCCCTGCTACCCCTCCCTCTCCTACTCACTGTGGTTTGGTCTATTTCTACAAAGGTTTGAAAAAAATGCTTTTTACGGATGCATGTTTTTTATTGTTTTGTTTTTTAATAGCTGGTATCTATTAATGTTTTTAAGCCGCATTTCAATCCTAACTACTATTAGCCTTTTCATTCAGACGTTAGTTGTTACTTCTTTCGATGTCAGTAACGGACATAGACACTATACACTCACTGCTGGGTCAGTCGTACTCCATATTATTATTGTTATTATGACAATTTTGTATTATTTAGTTTTCCATTAATCTCAGTATGGTAACAATCCTCTATAGCGGGACAGCCTCCGGACAGGCTCTGTGTAACGATGAGAGCTGCGTTTCTCGAAAACGTACTCGGCGCCGCTCCCGACCCGTCGCTCCCGCAGCAGAGCGGAGATCCTCCTGGTGTTGAGATGCTTCCGGGATACGCAGCCCATAAAGGTTTTCTTAAGATGTTGATCCATCGGTGGTACAGGACGCTACTACCTTCAGCATGACTGATCTGAGACACCACACTAGCAACAAATAGTCAACTAGGCTCCTGAAAAGCATCTGAGCCTGAGATCAAATGTACTCTTATGCGTCTGTCATCTTAAAGTCACCACCTCGGCACCAGCCTTAACTCCCATTGCTGCTGCATTACTAGAAGTACTTAATATAGAATAGTCTAGCATGCGATGATGCTTTCAAGTAACAGGGTATTGTTTATAGTAAGCTTATTAATGTTTAAGAGCTAAAACAAAAGTTGGATACATTCGGATCTCACAGCTCGAATACTTCACCCGTTGACTCTTTTCTGTCCTGACTTGGTGTCCAGATCTTTTTTAATTCAATGCTTTCATTTGTGAACAACCTTGTATTGTATCTGCAGTTAAGCTAGACTGCTGCAGTTGAGACACAAATCCTTTTACTGTTGAAGAGCCTGCGCCAAGGTGGCATACATTCCTCCTATAGGGAACTTAGTCCAGGCCTCAGTTTCTCCTTATCAGCAGACGGAGCTCACAACAGCCACGGGCAACTGGGTTTCTGACACTTTCCCGGAGTTACAATTGATGTGATAATAAAAGGAGAAATAAGCTTCTTTTTCAAAAAGAGACAACCTCTTTGAGAACATTGGGAGCATAGAATATACTGAGGCCGTAACAATGGACAGTGATGTGAGTCGGACTGCAGCAAAGAACAGAATGATGTCATGTCTCTGCGCTGAGGCTGAAAGGTGACGCGGTTCATATGTGTTTGTGATGGATGCACTCATCCTTTATCAAAATGACCGGAACCACAGTTAAGTACTCGGTCTCCCATGTTCTAGAATGACCACACATTCCATCCTAGACTGAAGCAAACTGACAGTTGTAGAATCAGATTGAGATTTACAGCATGTTCGATCAGAATGAGACTCCCAGTGGAATCATTTCCAACACGAATAAGTACTCTTAGTCTAAATGTGCTTTCTGTGACCGCTTCAGGGTTTGGATGGAGGTGTTTAGCGGGGAGGAGCAGGGCTTCAGGAGCTGAGCTTCTGTAAGCACGACCTGTGAGCCAGGAGACGTTCGGCTGCCACTGAGGGTCTCACAGTGACGCCCCTCCCCCCTCAGATTCAGCAGATTTATATTTGATGTAGAAAGCAACATGTGAGAAAACACGAGGGAAAAGGGCTCAGTGTCCAGAGGATTTTGTTTTTCTATTTTTCTTTCTCATTATTTCACTACCACCCTGTAGGTAGGAGGCTCTCTCTTTGCTTCGGCACACACTCCCTACACGCTGTAGGAAAATCACTTAATACAAAAATACTTTTTTATAATAGGTAACTATAAGACCATCATTACGCTGTGCGTAAGGAATGTACAGAGAAAAAAATCGTAGGTATTTTTTGAGGAACAATTAATTTGTTAATGATATGTAGCTATTTAATTGTTTTTTTCCTGTCCTTATATTGTAATCATTGCATTTTCTTTTTTGTGAAAAAAGTTGATCTTTTTTGTTTATAGAGTTTGTCTTGTTAGAGTAAAGGTTCAAGTGCAGGAACACAGCAAACGTATTGGTAACCACAATAAGGCCACTGGTGTGTCGGGGACAATCGCTACTTCCATTGCAATGTCTGCAATCATTTAACTTGTGTTCGAACATGTGAGTCCGGAGACATCGAACAAAAGAGTCTGTTCTTTTAGAGGCCTATTGAACATAACCCTGCCACTAGCCCATTGAGCCTTGCCGGCCATTTCCATTTAACCATTTGAAAAGATAATAACAACATTGTGATGGGCTAGCAGGCGAGTACTGTTTCCACATATGTGGGTAAGGGTTATAAATGTTGGGTTTTGAAGGTATTTTGATGTTTTAGATGTTCAGATGGGAACTGAGCTACAAATGAGAACCATCAGTCCATTTGATAACAGATTGGCTTTTCACTGAAATCAGAATTCTGAACTGGTGAAAATCCTGACTGCATTTTCATACTTTTTGTTGTGCTCAAGTTCATCGTCTGCATGTCTGAAAATAGGCTTTGGTTCATCACCCTTGTATCTGATGTGACACTTCCCATCTGTGGAGGCCATTTTGAACTGTAACCAAGTGAACAACATGAAAATTGTGCAGATAAATCAAAGCGGAGTTGGTCTTTACTTTGGCTGTACCACAATTTCCTGGTCCTTTTTGAAGTGGAAGTAGCATGTACTTAGTGGTAGTAATACTCTGAACTGTAAAAAAAAAAATGGTATCAAGTAAACTACAGTCGATTTGTGGCTCTGTGTCTACTAAAAAGGTTTTGGCAGGCCACCTTTTTTGTACGTAAAGTAGCCTTGATGAACAATAAAGTGCTTTTAAACCTGTGTGTGTGTGTGTGTGTGTGTGATGCAGCTATAATGAGCAAATATATTTAATTTCACACAAACCAATATTTTCATTGCAACATAAAACTCACAGAAGAACAAATAATAAAGAGACCGTTTATTCATTGGTTATACTTACAGAAGAAAAAAAGCATCTCAATTTTGAGAAATTCATAACAGGAAAAAGTCTGAGGTCAGGATGATCCCGGAATTCTATTTCTCACAATTCTGACATCACTTTTCAAATTCTGAAACGAAGGTTCCATTTTTCTCACGTTGCACTTATTATCTCCCATACATGTCAAGGCGGCTGTTGACATGTCGTCACACTGAAAGTATCATACATCTAATCAGGACAGAGAAATATCACACAGCAGTAAGCAACAGAGAGACATGCAAGCGTCACCACGAACGGACCATAAAGACCTTCAGTTTGTCCGTCGGCTCTTTCATATTAAACCGTGCAGTTTTAGCTTCCAGGTTGTCTATAGCAACAGTAAACATTTTCCACATCAGTTGCACAGTATGAGCTGGTTTTATCATTAACTGCACTGTATGTATCACAGTCTCCGGTAAACACACAGGGAGATGGATGGATTTGCTGAGTTGTCAACTGTGTTTTTGTAATTTAATAATCAATCTGAAGCACTCCGAGTGAGCGAGCAGATGTTGTTAGTCAACGTCTTGCCAAAGGACACAGCAAACCCATTAAATGTGTTGATGGAGAGACGGTGGGGGGGATTGAACCTGGGTCTAGTTGGTGAAGGTTTTTTTTGAAGAGAAAATAAAGCCCATTAATACGTTAAGTGTTTTGTTGTGTTTTGTCTCAGGTAAACATTGAGTGAATGAGACACACCATGAAGAGATAGGAACAACTCCATTCTCCCTTAAATACAACAGCTTAATACACAAAGTGAAAAATGAACTGACGTAAAAGTGAAAACAGAAATTCACTGAATACTTTAGCAGTTAATCTTTTATTGTTTATAATTGTAACCATATTACTCGTGAATCCAAATGAGCTAATAGGAATTGTATAGCTTTTATTTTAGCTGCATTCCTGGTGGTTTAGCTTGGTTTGAGTTGTATCTGTGCATCTACTGTCACCCGCAAAGCCCTTTCCATTTGTACATATGCATCCTTAAAAAACCCAAATCAGACAGAAGCTGAAGGATCGGGGGGGGGGGTTGTTTCTCCAGTCCTTCAGATGCTCTCATCGTCGCTCATATCCCAGATCTAAGGAGGAAAGACACAACAGAGAAAGAAACAAATTAATGGAAGTTTTGTCTACAAAACAATGTTCGACTCCACAGTCCTAACTCAGGGGGCTTTTAGCTGCATCTTACCGTCTTCAGTGCAGTTTGCTCAGTGAGGAAAGGTCCCATATTATAGTATTTTTCTACAATATATTATAGGTCTCAGATATACAAAAAACATGTCTCTGAAATGTTTGGCTGAAAACACCAAACAGATCGTGCATTGTAGCATCCCATCGACCCTCTGTTTCAAAAGGGCTGATTCTGTATCTGTACCTTTACATTCAAATGGACCCCCCCCCCCCTCTCAAGATGTTTGGTTTCATAAAACACAATGGTGCTCTAGGAGGAGATTCAGGTGATAAGGTGGGGGGGTGTTCACTTGGTTGGTGATTGGCTAATGGTTACACAACCCAACAAAAACATTGTGACATCACAAAATGTCCAAAATCTGCTGATTTTCAAACCAGCTTTTATATAAATGGATCAGGAGAGAAAGAGAGAGAATATGTGTTCCAAATCTCTTTACACAGATACATGTTTATGTATAAAAGACATGAGAAAGTGGATTTTGCATAATAGGTGACCTTCAGATGTCTGTTGTATGTACAGTATGAATGTAACAGTCATAAATCATAAGCATGGCAATAACAGTTGTTTTGACTTAATTTCTATGCATTAATAAAAACTACAAATAAGCAACCAGAAATATTAAATACAAATCTCCAACATCGTAATACGATACAATGCAGAGCAACACAGGCTCAGAATGGAGTGAGCCACTGCTTTGCGTCAACGTGGCTGCACTGATGGAATATACCATTACTAATAGACACCATGTTTGATTTTAAAAACAGGAGGCGACAGATAACCACACAGACCAGTCTAAATAAGTGGCTTGTAAGTCGCAACAGTAAAGCTTTGATAATAATTACTCACAATCAGTGCTAAGAAGTTTCTTACCAGGAAGTGACAGCAGCATGTGACTCTCTCCCACAGAGACACACACACACATCTCCTTTTCACTACTGTGTCAGTAAACAACAGCGGCCTTCTCATGGCAGCAGATTCCACACATTCTCTCTCTGTAAGACATAATTCACATACCTCTAATACTGCCTGGAATGTTACACACTCATGGCTCTGAGTGTACACACACACACACACACACACACACACACACACACACACACACACACACACACACACACACACACACACACACACACACACACACACACACACACACACACACACACACACACACACACACACACACACACACACACACACACGCTGCATTCCTTTGATTCCTCAAAGAGCTGAAATACCAGTGTGATGAACCTCAATGTGTTTTGTTCCACAGGTAACACGCATGCAGAGACAGGTGTATTGTTCTTAAAGAAACACAGACAAAGTGTTGCGTTTCTCTTTGACAGGCCTTTACAAAGAACATATGAAATCATTAGAGAAAAATTCACAAACCATGTAGACTAACAACTAAAAAAGGGGCTGCAACTGACAATAATTGTCACCATTTAATAAGAAGGTTATTTGCCTCATTAATTAGAAATACAAATCTCAACTTTCCAGAGCCAACTTTCCTGGTTATTGAGCAGCATGTGAGGTAAACATGCTCACGTTTAAAATATACCTTTAAAATAGGTAGGAAATTACAAAAATGTTTCTTACTGCTTTCTTACTACCGCGTTTACTCAGACTATTCTAGCAGAGTGCATTTACATAGACACGTGGTGCCTCTCTACCTATACTTCTTACTTTCTATTTCTGTTTTTTATTTTTATCACCCCTTTTCCCTCAAACTATTTCCGGAGAGTGCTTTTACGTAGACACGTTGGACCTCTCTGCTTATACTTTTTACTTACTTCATATCCTAGACTGCACTGTAACTTTTATCCATGTATTTTTTCTTTTTATGTTTTTTTTATTAGCTTTTATTTTTAATGACTGATTTTAAATGCCATTTTCTTAATGTCTTTCGTATTTTGTAAAGCACTTTGAATTGCCTTGTGTTGAAAAGTGCTCTATAAATAAACTTGCCTTGCCTTTTGTCCCTCGTCACTTGTGTCCCTGTCTCATAATTTCCACCCTATTCTAAGGGAAGCATTTACGCAATGTGGTGCCTTTTCATTTCAGTTTCTTACTTTGTATTTCTTCACCCCTTTCCCTCAAACTATTTTAGGAGAGTGCATGTACGTACGTGGACACGTTGTGCCTCTCTTCCTCTGTTTCTTACTTCTCTTTTCCTACCCCTGTTCCTCAGACCTATCCTAAGGGAGTTCACACGTTGTGGCTCTTCACTTTTACTGTCTAAGTTCATATGGCGAGGGATTCCTTTGAGCGAAATGCGCCGGCCTGTGCCTTACCTTGGACTTCTAATATAACTGCTCGGGTCTTGATGGATTGAGTGGGGAAGTTCAGGAGATATGTGTCGAAGATATGTGTTTTCCTGAATACTTCAAAAAACATCCGAGAACAACAGAACTGTAAAATAAAACATTGCCCTGATTTCCCAGCCTGATCGTTCTTACACTCTGTGTCTCCGTCTCTGCACACATGGAGAGCTCTCAGGTGGAAACACATTTGGCAGATTCATGCAGAGCAATCAATGTGAGACTTCAATCCAGTATAAACCGTACAAACCTCACTGAATGTGTGCCTCATCAACACAGAGATGAACACAGGTTGATGCATTACAGCAAAACATCCTGCTCTTTCAATTGAAAAGAAAACCGGTCAGTAATCTGAATCAGTTTCTTTTATATCAGACTTCAGTACAGCCTATGTGAAACTTAAATATGGTCACTTTCACAATGTGTGGTTTCAGAGATAGTTAAGGGTACTACGCTCATTTTCTTTCTTTCCAAGAGCCGCCATTACTGTATTCGAGTTGATTGAAATATGTGAAGTTCATCCAGTTTTTCAACTGGGCTTTTGGTACCATGTTGGGTTCGTCACTTTTTTTGTCAGAAGCTTACGAGTATGAATATCTGCTTTCCCCACAACGACAAGGCTTCCTGTTCCAAATTCTTTGAGCTATAACCTCAGCGTGAGAAGAATCTCTTCAAAAGGTTGTCGCACCTGTTCTGCATGGCTGTGTTGTTTTGTGTTGTTGTTGTCTTTATTGGAGCTTCTGCAGGGCTTTTCTCACCGCGTGGAGACTGAGGCACAAACTCATATCAGAGCTGGCCGTTTCTGCTCCACTGCTGCCGGGGATCCAGCTTCAAAAGGACAGCAAAGAGCTCTTTGAAACAGAGCGACACTGGAGCCCCTCTCTGGACGGCTGCCATGCCGCGCTGATGGTGTGTGTGTGTGTGTGTGTGTGTGTGTGTGTGTGTGTGTGTGTGTGTGTGTGTGTGTGTGTTTTGAGAAATCTTTTGTGCAAAATGAAAGAGGGGGTGAGGGGGGGTATAGAGGGGGGACAGACCTTATGTAACGTGAATAGCTCGGGCAAACTGAAGCCAACAAACTTTACTACACTCTTTCAAGCATGACTGAGTACTTGGGATGTTTTCAACCATTAACCTTTCATGCTGTGATGCATACGCTGATTTCTGCAAGGCCGTGCAAACAATATGTTTAAAGTCATGAGACAACAAGCAAATATTGTGTCGTAAAAATAAAGTATGCAACAAAAGATGGCAAAAAAATCTAAGTACGGCATATTGCGGGAGGCTGTGGCTCAGTGGAAAGTGTGTGTGTGTGTAGGACTTGGAATCAGGAGGTAGCAAGTTCGAGACCCACTGCAGTCAGCATGTCGTTGTGTCCCTGGGCAAGACCCTTCACCCCAAATTGCTCCTGTGGGGATTGTCCACAGTATTGAATGTATGTAAGTCGCTTAGGATAAAAGCGTCTAGAAATGACATGTAATGTAATATAATTTAATCTCAGTAGAAACAAGTAATCTCAATGTTGTCATGTCATAAAAAAGTCATAAACGGTCATGGTTTGGTACAGTATAGGGTAATCTAATCTAACTACAAGACAAGCAATCGTTCTGTCTGTCTGTCTGTCTGTCTCTCTGTCTGTGGCCTCTCAGCCAACACAAATAAAAGTAACATATACTGTAATCAGCTCTACCTCTGTCTGAAATCAAAGACATAATATAACAAAAATTAAACATTAAAATGGTAAATCTTCCATTATTGTTGTAAACGGCACAGGAACCATGGGGGTGGGGGGTGCAGAGGACTGTACCTCAGTACATTCTCACTATTTAAAAAAACAAAAACATTGACAGTATACAAACCACCAAACTGATTGTTAGTTGCAACCCTAGCTTGAATTATGCAGTATCTGTCCTTACTGGTGCACACACACACACACACACACACACACACACACACACACACACACACACACACACACACACACACACACACACACACACACACACACACACACACACACACACACACACACACACACACACACACACACACACACACACACACACACACACACACACACACACACACACACACACACACACACACACACACACACACACACACACACACACACACACACACACACACACACACACACACACACACACACAATGACAGCACCTCAAAGGGATTGGCAGACACACAATCGAGGACACACATCTTTAACTTTGAAGCAGCCTTATCACTCCGGGACCTCGAGTCACTGCAGGTTAAAAAGAGGATTGCTGGATGTTTCATAAAGTCCCGCAGTAAGCTGCATGTAATCATTGTGTGTTTGTGTTTGTAATCAGTTGGGCTCCGGCTGATATGACAACTATAATCCGGGCTAGTGGTTGAAACAAGGCTGGGATCTGATCAGATAGAGGAGGTTGGCGGGTGCAGTCAGCCAACTCTCTGCTGCCTCTGATAGTTGTTCCCCCAAAAACACAACACACGCCTCAGCAGGAGGGTCCTCAGTAATATATATCATTCTGCAAGCTCGAGTCAAAGCACTGCTTCCGACGGCAGAACCACAAGAAACTTGCTCCGGCATCAGAGTTTAACAAGAAGCAACCTTTCAGGCAGTTTGCAAGCACATTGTTTTATTTGAGGCGAGTAAATTCAAAATACTGAGCCTACTTACAGGAACACATCCTAAGTGTGGGTGGCCCCAGTGGGGACCTTCCCCCTGAAGCCATCCAACCAGGCCGCACCACCACTGATGGGCTTTGATATTAAACACACATCTGCTTCACATATTAGAACTGACACCAAAGCACAAAGAGCAAAGTCAAGCTTTCATCACGGAGGCCGGCTCCATCTGATGTGCAATTAGTGGACCACACAGAGGGACGTGGTTTATGGCTGCTGGATAAACCCACCGCTGCTGTTTGAAGAAAAAAGGAAGAAATCCAGTCATGCTACAATTCTGTTTGTGAGTTAAAAAAAAGCAAACGACATTAAGTGTCATGAGTGATTTCAGTTTTCAGAGGCAGCATCACTGATGGATTTTTAAACTGATTTGAATTACATACAGTAAAGCCCGAGGCACAGTCGCTTATGTTTTTACAGTGAAACTTCTAAAACATGTTCTCACCAATCATAATTTTTGTGCGGCATTGTTATTTTAGTCCAATTCAAGTTCACTTTATAAGTTGCTTTTAGGCTGGATGTCAAGTGTGTTGCTGGACATTCATTCAGTTAAGTGATTAAAAAAATAAATGGTACTGTAGCAGGGGAGTGTGGGTCTGACTAATGGTTGGTGTATGAGGGTTGATATCTCTTATTGGCCCAGCACTGCAAAGAAACAATATTTCTTCCAAACATTTCACATACATTTATTTTAATTAATTCAATAAGGATAATAAATCTGTCTTTATGTATACTCAACCTTGAACTACTGTAGCCTTTTAAGTAATGTGGAAGCTTTCAATAGCAATAGGTCTGCCTTTGTGACTTCTTAATTCAAAACCTGGCTTCACATTTCGGGGACATTAAGATGTCTGAAAAAGTTATTTATTCAGCACTACAGTAAATAAAACCCTTTGTTCAGAAATGGTTGATTTTTAATATCACAAATTGGATATGTGGCAGAGAGTTGATGGTATTCAGTCTTTCTAAATGTTTTTAAGATGGCTAACTCAAGATATATGCAAATCATGAACATTGTAAATAGTTGTCACAGGGGTTAGTAGGGATCTTTCACACCACAGCTTTACAGTCTGATCCTTTAACATCCAGAGAAGCTTAAACTGTGTAAGTGCTTCCTGTCTGATCTTCAGATGAAACCTGATGATCATCAGCTTGTTGAAACATCAACACGGGGCAATTACTGCAAACTTCACAAGGGGTGTCAGCTACGGAAATGTTTGTTTCCTCTAACAAATGACCTGACATCTGTTAGCCAGGGGGATGCATTTGAGGATTTATGTTAATGAGATGGCATATTTCCCCTTTCATACCCTCGCATGAGAGCCCCCAAGGGCAGGCTTAACACCCTGAAGGGGGAGGAAGACCCACCCAGCTACATCACAACGAGAGGAACTTGTTCTGAAGTTAATGACATTTGAGATACACCAGAGTTGTTCATTCTTCAGATCTCCATTTACGTTTATCACTGACAATTCAAGCTTAGGAAAAACTCAAATGTGTATTTCCTCCACATCTTCTTCTTCCTTAATCTTTCCACTTGACTCCTTCTTTTTACCCTGCCTAACCAATACAGCTCAAACACGACGGATGGTCTCATCAAATACAATTCTGTATATTTTATTCCCTTGAAATGTTAACATTATTTAGGATCAGGTTTTTTTTTAAATGTATATGTATTTTAAATCCACCTGTACACCGCACCTGACCACACACACACACACACACACACACACACACACACACACACACACACACACACACACACACACACACACACACACACACACACACACACACACACACACACACACACACACACACACACACACACACACACACACACACACACACACACACACACACACACACACACACACACACACACACACACACACACACACACACACACACACACACACACACACACACACACACACACACACACACACACACACACACACACACACACACACACACACACACACACACACACACACACACACACACACACACACACACACACACACACACACACACACACACACAGTGTGGGAGTAGCCTTTCTGAGGGTTCAGGTTCCGGTATGGAGGAGTATTCAGCTGTTAAAGGCCCTGTCACACTGTCCCGAAATGGACACCCGATGGACACACGATAAAGGAAATGTTCAAATTCGGCTGTGATCGTAGCAACATCGGGCCATTCGGCAGCAACTTCGTGATTGGCAACTTCGTAAGGCACTCGTGAGGGCATCTTGTCAAATCGTGTCATCTTCGTGTTATCATCGGTGCATTCACCCTCACTCTGATCGGGGCGAATGCCCGATGGCACCGAGGATAACAAGATGCCCTCACGATGGCCTTACGAAGGGCAAAAGTGACACACGAATTCAACACGAAAATGAACCTTCGCAAGGTCCTTCGGCAATTTTTTGGCATGCCAAAGATTTTGCCACCGCTCACGAAGTTGCTGCCGGAGCCTGAGAGACTCCACCGGCGGTCATACGATGGCTTAAGATGCCCTCACGAATGGCCCGATGTTGCTACGATCACAGCCGAATTTGAACATTTCCTTTATCGTGTGTCCATCGGGTTGTTTTATTGCACAACAAAATCATGTAAATATATTATGTAAATAACCCAATTTGTGTTACTGTGAAACTAAAAAGGATATAATATATTATTTTGAAGGACAGTTGACAGGAAATTGTTGTTGTTATGGAAACAACATTACGGAGAAAACGTAATATTTTCTACATATTAAGACGGAGAAAGTAAAGAACAAAGTCTGAAGATATCAGTACAGTATCATAGTACTGTAACATAATTGTTTTTGGTACTTTCGTTGCAGTTGTATGTCTTAAATGTAATGCAAATGTTGCCTTCGTGTGTGGTTCGGGGCCATCTTCGTGCGAAATTCACAATTCCATATTCGTGTGTCCATCGGGTGTCAATTTCGGGACAGTGTGACAGGGCCTTAAACAACGGCAGCTCTTTGAAGAACAAAAAGACGTGATAAGGTCTTCTATCACCTGAGGGGCGTCTGAGGGAAAATTCTTTCTCTGGTTTAGCTGGAACCTAAATGCGCTTGAGTGGGCAAATGAAGATAGAAAAAAATTAATTGCTTGAGTTTCATCTATTGAAGGTGAGTCCTGAGGATAACAGGTGTGTGTTCACTAGAGATTGGATTTAATGAGAATTTGCCACTTTTGTCATTTTAATGCGGTAGAAAACCTTTGTTATCCAATTGTGTGGCTTTCACTGATGCCCTGTCCTTTCATATTGAGCACTTTTAATTAGGTTTGTTAATCGAATGCTATGTTTGTAACCAAACACCATTAAAACTATTAACTACTTTCTGTCTGCTGTATTCTGTGTTCAGTGGTAACTAGCAAATGTAAGCATGCTGACAAGCTCAACGGAAATGGTATACATACCACCTGCTAAAAATCATCAAATATCAATATCCTTATCGTTGTAGGCCTGTTAGCATGTTAGCTCGAAGCATCACTGAGATAGAGTACAGTCCCAAAAAGTTGCTATCATGGGCGTAGAGTCTCAATCTCATTGATATAATATCTTGGCATCCTCACATGTGCCCTGGTACTGGCATCTCGACTGAACCTCTACAAATATTGCATTGTGCTGGAGATGAATCTTTGGTTTTTATTCATATGTAGATTATGTTATTCATCTTCTGAAGTGCATGTCTTGCAGTAAGCTATGCAGCAGTCTAGTAGTAACTAAAGAAAAGGATATACTATTCATTAGAACTGATGGAGGGCACAATGACCTTTACAAACAAATGGAAAGCTGGAAGCTGGAAACAAGTCTATCCAAAGGCCCTCATTATTCAGTATCCTTCCATTTCATATCTATTGTGGCTCTTGCACAATTGATAGGAAACCTTGCAGGTGATGTAATTGGTTAAATAAATATTCAGATATTGTACGGGAACATGACACACTGTTTTCCCACTCTAGGATGAAGTAAGATTTTAAAGTTAAACCCTAATTTGTCTTCCAGTAACACACAAACGCTGATTAGTTCATTTGCATACAGACTTTTGGCAGAGAAGATGACCTCGTGCGGCCCAACGTAACTCCAACTGCTGCTGAAGCACGCTGCATTCCCCACTACATTCCTGAATTCCCCTCAAACATTCCTGCACAATGTGGCGGGAATCTGCAGCGTGGTGGTTTCACCGGATTCAGAGGCTTTGTAAAGCAAGGGTGAAAGGGCAAGAGGTCAAATCACTTACCAAGTTAGAAAAAGAATAGAAGCTGCATCCTGAGTCTCTGTGTCTCAGACGTTGCCCCATTGAGAAGAAAAGGGAAAAACGTACAGAAAATAAAATACTATAACAACTCATTCGGCCCCTGTATGGAGGCAGCTACACTTGTTGTTTCTCCACTCTGTCCCTTTCATTTGTCATGGCTTTATGCAGCAAACATAAGCACAAAGCATTCAAACATGTGGAGACAAATAACAATCATGTATTACCTTATAGATTCTTAGTATTGTAGTGTATCATAGTAATCATCGTCTCACACTGATTCAAAGACAGTTTCTTGAGTACAATTCTTAAAATAGATTGCCTTGAAAAGTGTTTACTAAAGAATAGGCCACAGTACAGTAAATAAGAATAGGATACATAATAAGAATCTAAATGTATGTTACATTATGCAGGCCTAACAAACATACAGTGGGGCAAAAAAGTATTTAGTCAGCCACCATTTGTGCAAGTTCTTCCACTTAAAAAGATGAGAGGCCTGTAATTTTCATCCGAGGTACACTTCAACTATGAGAGACAGAATGGGGGGAAAGAATCCAGGAAATCACATTGTAGGATTTTTAATGAATTAATTGGTAAATTCCTCGGTAAAATAAGTATTTGGTCACCTACAAACAAACAAGATTTCTGGCTCTCACAGACCTGTAACTTCTTCTTTAAGAGCCTCCTCTGTCCTCCACTCGTTAACTGTATTAATGGCACCTCTTTGAACTCGTTATCAGTATAAAAGACACCTGTCCACAACCTCAAACAGTCACACTCCAAACTCCACTATGGCCAAGACCAAAGAGCTGTCAAAGGACACCAGAAACTAAATTGTAGACCTGCACCAGGCTGGGAAGACTGAATCTGCAATAGGTAAGCAGCTTGGTGTGAAGAAATCAACTGTGGGAGCAATTATTAGAAAATGGAAGACATACAAGACCACTGATAATCTCCCTCGATCTGGGGCTCCACGCAAGATCTCACCCCGTGGGGTCAAAATGATCACAAGAACGGTGAGCAAAAATCCCAGAACCACACAGGGGGACCTATAGTCAATGACCTGCAGAGAGCTGGGACCAAAGTAACAAAGGCTACCATCAGTAACACACTACGCCGCCAGGGACTCAAATCCTGCAGTGCGAGACCTGTCCCCCTGCTTAAGCCAGTACGTGTCCAGGCCCGTCTGAAGTTTGCTCGAGAGCATTTAGATGATCCAGAAGAGGATTGGGAGAATGTCATATGGTCAGATGAAACTAAAATAGAACTTTTTGGTAAAAACTCAACTAGACGTGTTTGGAGGAGAAAGAATGCTGAGTTGCATCCAAAGAACACCATACCTACTGTGAAACATGGGGGTGGAAACATCATGCTTTGGGGCTCTTTTTCTGCAAAGGGACCAGGACGACTGATCCGTGTAAAGGAAAGAATGAATGGGGCCATGTATCGTGAGATTTTGAGTGACAACCTCCTTCCATCAGCAAGGGCATTGAAGATGAAACGTGGCTGGGTCTTTCAGCATGACAATGATCCCAAACACACCGCCCAGGCAACGAAGGAGTGGCTTCGTAAGAAGCATTTCAAGGTCCTGGAGTGGCCTAGCCAGTCTCCAGATCTCAAGCCCATAGAAAATCTTTGGAGGGAGTTGAAAGTCCGTGTTGCCCAGCGACAGCCCCAAAACATCACTGCTCTAGAGGAGATCTGCATGGAGGAATGGGCCAAAATACCAGCAATAGTGTGTGAAAACCTTGTGAAGACTTACAGAAAACGTTTGACCTCTGTCATTGCCAACAAAGGGTATATAACAAAGTATTGAGATGAACTTTTGTTATTGACCAAATACTTATTTTCCACCATAATTTGCAAATAAATGTGATTTTCTGGATTTTTTTCTTCTCATTCTGTCTCTCATAGTTGAGGGATACCTAGGACAAAAATTACAGGCCTCTCTCATCTTTTTAAGTGGGAGAACTTGCACAATTGGTGGCTGACTAAATACTTTTTTGCCCCACTGAACTGCTGTTAGTAATGGAGTGCAAAATAGAGTGCAATTAAAGCAATTGAATATGATTTGATGCCAAATGAAATGCATTTTACAGGCAGATGGTACAATCCCACCCAGGATACCAATGTTAATAAAGTTAATTAATGACCACAAACAACAACTATGTTTAAAACGTTGTGGTTTATGTCATCTCTGTTTTTATTATTCTCATTGTGAAACCTTTTATGTCACACAGGTCCATGTGACAGGGCCGTCATTCTTTTTTCCATGTTGCTTTTTCAGGCTTTCTTTTTCTACCCATTACCACTTGAGGCTATATAAACCCATCCAACAGTAAAAACATACTACTGAAGAACTCTAAAGCTCCTAATGCCTTCCGTTTAATAAAGTAATGTCTCCAGGCAGCGTATACAATTCCACACAATACGCAGAGCTTTGGCTAATATTGCTTGGCAGTAAAAACACTCATTTGATAAAGTAGTTCCAGATGCCTCAGTGGATACAATATGTCGGGACTGACTGTGTGATCCAGACTCCAAGCTGTAGGTTTGTCTGATTTTGGACGTAGAGGGAGTCGACTGAAACTGGTAACAGACCTTAAGGTTGTTTAAGCCTTTAAAATCTAGACTTCCAAGACACACACACACACTATTTACACCAGCATACAGTCTTTGAAGTGTTGAGATTCAGAAAGTCTGTGATCAAGTTTTCAGAAAAATAGGCTCTTGGTCCGATTAGTCGTAGTACATGAAAAATAACTACTTTATGATGTGTTCAACAATCATAATGTGTGTCCTCGCAGGAAGGGCAGCTAGTCTACTATACAGCTGATCGTGTAGAGCCCGAAATTGCAATTTATGATGCCTTTTCTGTCAAAAAAACATTGTAATCCGAGTTCAATTACTTAAGGCCTCCATAACTCAAACCCCAACATAACATAGCAGCCTGTCACGTTGCACCACACAAGCTATTCCTTACGTTGAGGAAAACTAAGCCAAATCTAGACTTTTTCCCACATTAAAATGTTCCTACCTATTAAAGTTTGTCTGTACTGAGATTACAAAGTTTAAGGTAGCTTTTCCCCCCCCTCCTATGTTTCAAATAAACATAGTGTGTTCTTCCATTTCCTGCAGCAGGCTTGTGTGTTCTCCCTTGTGCCCTCTTTGTTCCAGCCCACAGCTCTCGGGGGGGAACACAGTGAACTGGCCACAGCTGAGTCGGTCCTGTGTGCGTATGTGTGTGCGTATGAGTACGCGTTGTATTCACTGAGACTGGAGGCAGGAAGAGGAAGAGGAGATGGGTGGAAACAGGAAGAGGAGGGTCACCTTACTAACATGCTCTCTCCTCACTTTATGTCCTGTTCTCTGGGTTAAATACTAAACTGATTCATACACCCACATCTAAACTTAATGGACTTCATGTGTGTCATAAAAAGTGTCTGATCACACGTTATCACTCTGCGTACTTGTGTTTCACATATTAGACACCTGTTTTTTTCTGTTACTTTTTATGATGTGACGGAAATGTGCTGTATGGTAGATATGGCAGTAGACAC
The DNA here is from genome assembly GCF_902827115.2 of Pseudochaenichthys georgianus. Lineage (NCBI taxonomy): Eukaryota > Metazoa > Chordata > Actinopteri > Perciformes > Channichthyidae > Pseudochaenichthys > Pseudochaenichthys georgianus. Next base: position 15,383,665 of record NC_047507.1, on the reverse strand, counting down.
ATATGGAAAACGGATGTGAGCATGGGGTCGGAAATGAAAAGTGTTTATGGCTATTCTGTACTTCAAAGTCGGGGGGAAAAGCCTATCAATCCCTCAACAGTTTCAGGCTTCACTACCAAATCTCTGGCTCTCAGCCCATTGGTTCCTAAGAAAGATGTCATTTTTAAAAAACATATTACAAATGCATATAGTCTCCAAAAAGACTCGGTAATGTCCCTTAACAGTTGTGCAGTGAAGCCTTTAGCAAATAGTCTCAAAAATACTGTATCACGCTATTTGGAGGCCATTTTTTAAGCTGAGGATCAGGCATGTGTTGCTCTTGCCGATATTTACAATATCAGCACCATGTTTTTGGGATTGAGGCAAAACGAACTACAGTCCAAAGTAATGAAGGAATATGTCACCCAGTGCTCAATGTGTTTTAAAGGAGCTATCAATGAGATCTCGTGCCCTGATGCATGAGATATATATTAGCTTTGCTTCAGACAATACAATACTTTTGTTTAAAGGCACTGTTTATATCAGCTACATCAGCTAAACAGGGAGGCAAAACTGTTATTAACTTTACACATTGACAGCAATGCGCTTCATGGTATGAGGCAGCCACGTGACATAATGTAGACTGTTGATCGAAGAAACTAAAAAGAATATTCTAAAAGTGAGTTCTTCCATCTCCTTTAGTTTTTAAAATCAGGAGCAGAGGGCAGGTAAGAGAGGAGATAGGAGAGATGGGGATTGACAGGGGAGAAGGGAGCTGAAGCCTGAGAGGGGCAGGAGGTTGAAGATAGAGAGGGGACCTCAGAGGGAAAGGGAAGGTTTTAGGGGGGCCGGGGGAGAAAGTGATTTGACAGAAGAGGAGAGAGATGGGTGAGAGGAGATTTGGTGGGAACAGAGTTAGCTTGTAGGTCCCAGCTGAGGTCACGTCCCCTGGCTGTGTTTTCATAAACTCCTGAGTCTCAGGGTGATCAAACAAAGCACCAGCACCCGACCCAGATAGCAAAAACCTTGGAACCACACCTCAAAACAGAGACACGCCAAACCAGGAAGTGATGCAGCATCCTCCTTTCCTTTCCCAGCTCTTCCTATGTCCTAATAAAAGGAGGTGAACGCTCACTCATATTACCTACATTAAGGGAACTGTACTCTTTCGGACTCTGCTGCTGCCTCCACCTCCCCTTTCTCCCCCTTTTCTCCCAGAGTCATAAAGACCAGCTACAAAAACAAATGGAGTCTCTCCCGGCTGGGTGTGGTGGCCTGCAGAGCAACAGCTGGGTCCTGTCGCTCTCCCGAGACGCAGACTGACTGATCGCCCTCTTTTTTAGGACAGCTCTCCCCCTGTGTCCTTAACTTTTCCTTGAACATGTAGCCTGTTTTTAATGTCTCGGGCTTACTGTCTTTTGTAAGTACTCTCTCTCAACTGGTCACTTCTTTTCCTTGACTGAGACCCACACTTTTCATGTACTGCTCTTAAACTGTCAACTTACACATCCCGACTCCTCTTCACTCCTCACAAGTTTAGATTTTCTCTCGTTCTGCTTTCCTGCTCTTTCTCTCACTTAATCTGTCAGTCCCCATCGCTCTCTTCCCTTCCCTCTTCCTCTGTCCCACTGAAACCCTTCCTGGCCCCATTTCCCTCTGACACATTTCCTGTATAGTAGGGAAGGTTATCAACACATTTTCTGAGTCAAACAAGTGTTTCATAACACCAGTTTATCATACAAGTTAAAACACACAATTGATAACATACTGAAACATAGCATGTAGCTTTGGAAGTGTTTCCAAATGACGTCACATTTTTTGTATCATCTACTCTTATTTATGACCACAATGAAGACGCTGACTTGTCTCTTTGTATCACAATTGCTGTAAAAGTGTTCTTCAAAGCCTGCATTTAGTTCTGTTGCCCCTGTGAGGCATTACTGTGTGGTGTGTGTGTGTGTGTGTGTGTGTGTGTGTGTGTGTGTGTGTGTGTGTGTGTGTGTGTGTGTGTGTGTGTGTGTGTGTGTGTCAGTGCAACCAGTATAAACACTACCTAATGAACTGTTTTGAGCATGCAACTAACCAAATGGCAGATCAACTTCAGAGGCTGACGGTTGTGTGTGTGTGTGTGTGTGTGTGTGTGTGTGTGTGTGTGTGTGTGTGTGTGTGTGTGTGTGTGTGTGTGTGTGTGTGTGTGTGTTGCCAGTTGAGACCTGCCCTAGGTTTAATTAGAGCCGTGAGTCAAAGCCACGTGCGGTCAGAGACGCAATCAAACGCTAGTTGGGCCCCGTGGGCACACACACACGGGCGCACACACACACACACACACACACACACACACACACACACACACACACTCCATCTCAAATGTAATAAACACCCTTCGAGAGAATAACCATTCTGAAATGAAAATAGTGTGTTGCTTTGTTATCTGTTGTTTGTAAAAATGTCAGTTCTCTAGGGGCCGAGTGAATAACATAAATGAACCAATCTCTATGAAGCAACATGCCCTGAAACACACTATCATACCAACTCACGCTGTTTTTTCACTTATCCAAGGACAGGGTTGAAAAGGACAGATGGTGTTGTATGCAGTACAGATTGTAATGTCCCCTGAGGGAAATGTGTGCTTTGTAACATTGGGCTTTGTGATTAAACTGACTTGACGTTCACAGGAGGTAAGACGGCAAAGTGCCCAGTAAACCAGTGAAGGCAATGTTTTGATCTGATGCTCAGAGCAGCAGAATGTCACAGTCTTTCATTACACAGACTTCTTTCCTCTGAAAAACCAAAGACACATTTCTATTTTTTTTCAGAATCAAACCGAACACTTCAGGAATGATAACCGTTGCAGATAATTTGGAGAATGCAAAACCTGTTGATCAGTTGATCAAACGAGCCCAAACTATTTACAACAGTTTGGGTAAAAAGCATTCAGCCACCAGGTTTTGAACTTCATATTGGGTACTATGAGGCTCAATAGACCATACTAATGTATTATATATTTATACCATAGTGCGTCAATACAGTGGATTTGTAAATGTCTTCATAGGAAATTATGCCAGTCTAACGAGAAAAAGTGTTAGTCAGTCAGAGAAATGGGGAATTAATGTGCATATGTGCGTACGTGTATCCATATCATTTCTGTTTGTGTTGAGCAATTAACCAGAGGCTTGATGCTATCACTGTCTTCCATGTGGGGAAAAGATAAGAACTGGCATTGTGGCCAGATGTACATGCGTGTGTCTTTGTGTGTGTGTGTGTGTGTGTGTGTGTGTGTGTGTGTGTGTGTGTGTGTGTGTGTGTGTGTGTGTGTGTGTGTGTGTGTGTGTGTGTGTGTGTGTGTGTGTGTGTGTGTGTGTGTGTGTGTGTGTGTGTGTGTGTGTGTGTGTGTGTGTGTGTGTGTGTGTGTGCATTCGTGAGTGTATGTGTGTATGTAAGTGTGTGTGTGTGTGTTTGTGTGTATGTATTCTTTTTCAGGCCAGAGCTCTAGGGCAGATTACCTATGACCAGCTAGGCAGGCTAGAAACAGGCTATGCAAGATTCAAAAATGCACATGCAGTCACTCTAACACACACACACACAAAACACACTCACTCACACAGTCACTTATCTCGGTCTTTGATGCATCTGGAGGGTTTAGTTATTTTGTATCAAAGATCAAGGAACAAAGAAACAAACAACCCTTGCATTCAGAAAGGATTCATAAAAACACTTGCACCAAGGTTAAGTCTGCACATACATTATTTTAATTGTTTAACGATTAAAAAGACATTTGAATATGACATAGCTGTAATGGATCGTCTTGGAGCGTTTAAACTATCTACTTAAGGATGAAAGGCGACCTACTACACTCATTATGATGTGCTCAACTGTTGGTCTTAAATACATCAGGCCAATGTTAGTTTGAAGCTTGAATGCAGCAATAGAGCATTAAGGACACAATGAGTGCTTCACAAGCTTATAACATTCACTTCCTGTGATTTCAATGAAATTATTCATCAACTTCCAAACAGTATAGAGAGGGATGCAGGTGTCACCTGTGTGCTCTACGATAAAGTCAGTTGTTGTACAACTTCCAAACTGAAATTCAATCTAGACTTGTTCTAATTTTCAATAATGATAATAAATGATTTGGGGTTTTCTTCTGCATTACAATAGTATAAGTACAGAGAACAAGAAAATGGTAGACAACAAATATATTTAAAGAAGACTTTAAACTATCAGCCATTGATTCAGACTATCAAACTTCTTCTTTTAACTATCAATGAGTTGTTCAAAAGGGCTCTTTTGTAAACAAGGTCAGCATGACCCTGTTTGAAGCAGTGGCGCACCGTTGCGAATCACAACTGGACCTTCTGTAGACACACACACCCCCCGCAACCCCCCCTCCGTGGCATTATAATGTCCGTCTTTTCACTGAATTGTCGTCTTGAAAAGGGTACTCACAACAATTCCGCAACAACTTTATCTTCACCTGTTGCACTTGTCATTTCAACGTTAAAACAATAAATGGCATGAATTGCTTCGTCGCATTCATCTAGATCCTCTGTCTCGAGCCAGTTAACCAGCGGGCCTTCTAGAGCAGGGGTTCCCAACACCCGGTCCGCGGACCGGTACGCGGAGGTGTTACTGCCGGGCCGCGAAATAGCTGTGAGTTTATCGTAATATTTGCAGAATTATAAATATATAAAAATATTTTATCATAATATTTTTTTAAAAAAGTGTTTAATGTTCGCACCTATACCAGTCATATTATTTCATCCAGTAGCCTAGTTAATCTTTCACCAGATAACCGTTGAAAATGGCTTTTATGATGTTCCGAGGGATTCGGCGGCTCAGCCTGGTCTCAGCCTCTTGTGCGCACGAGAAAGTTACCGGTGCGCCAAGTAGGGAGAGGAGCGCACAGGAGACAACCGTTTGATTGCAGACTGTTATGTTTAAGTGGGGAAATGGCAGTGCATACATTATTTGAGATATATTTCATATTTCATCTGAGTGTTCCAGGGTATTCTCTGAATACCTTGAAGGCCCTGACTTTTCGCCACTGGTTTGAAGGCATCACCAAAACATGTTCTTAGTATAAGTAGAATTGTTTTAATAAAGGTGGAGAGAAACGGTATATAAAATGAGGATTATATAATGTGTGTGATAATAATGGATTTTTATAAAGAGCATCATACTAGAATATAGGCCTTTGTCACTCAGTAAAAATATCACAACTAGTGAATTAGTAGGTGAGTGAGTGAGCGAGTTAGTGAGCGAGTGAGGGAGTGTAAGTCCACTCTAAAAAGACCAGGGGAGAGCGAGCGTTCTCATCGGTAGCCCCCAGGCTCTGGAACGACCTGGCCCCTCATGTTAAATTGTCACCCACTCTTGAAGCTTTTAAGTCCCGCCTAAAAACCCACCTCTTTTCCCTCGCTTACCAGTCAGTCTGAGCTATGTCATACATATTTGTATGCTTTCACTGTCTGTCCATAGCCTTTATGTGCCTTGTATTTATTCTTATGTGTGCTTTTTTATCTATTCGTGTAATATATATATTTTATTATAATGTTATGTTCATTGTGAAGCACTTTGCCAAACCCTCTGTTTTTAAACTGTGCTATATAAATAAAGTGGATTGGATTGGATAAAAGTGCAAAGCCGCCTCAGAGACAGAAATAGTTGATAAAAGCTACTGAAGAGAAAGAAGAGTGGGAGCTAAACAGGGACGTTCTGACTACTCCTCAATCACCTGTCTGTCTGTCTGTCTGTCTGTCTGTCTGTCTGTCTGTGCACACAGCCAGCTGCCAGGCCAGAAGCAGCATCACTCTGGACTGAGTGGCGCCGGGACGAGGGGCCGTGTTTAGGAGCGGCCGCTGCAACTTTTCCCACGTAGTGACGGAAAAGCCTGCTTTATAGGTCCAAATATATGACTTGTGAAAATAACTCCCCTATGATTAATGATTGGTTATTCTGAATGGGTCACTTTGGGCTTAAGATGCAAGGCAGCTGTCCTGGGTGCCATGGGTCCCCTTTCCCCCCCCATGCTCCCCACCTACAGTAGACTTCTTTAGCGGCTTCAGCCTGTGCGTTAATAATATACCGCCCACCAAAGTAGCATCCCTCTGTAGGGAAGTAATGTGCTGGTCAAAAATAACTTATCACCTGCTTATCTTCACGCTACCCTCTTCAGCTATTCAATCTCTTCAAGATAATTGTGAGAGTAATAAATAGTAAGATTTGTATCTTCCTACGGAGGAGCTTAACACTGACCGTCTGTCTAAATATTTGTTATCTTTTTATGTACTGCATGTATCGAGTATTTATATGTGACTGGTATTTAGCTTAAGATAGCACCCTGTAATGAGGGGAACACTGCACAGCTATGCTAGACTCAGATTACCTCAGCTGCAGGAACTGAAACGGGAGGGCGGTGATTAAAGGAATAATGACATAGCTGGTCTACCTGAGCCAAATTCAATTTAGCTTTTTGTACATGTACATTGTACGTGTGACTCTAGCCAGAAGCTGGACAGCACAGATAGCTCATGTGACAGTTGTGCTCTAAAAATGTGGAAAAAGCAGGGTGAAAAGGTCAAGATGAGAAGGACAACACAGAAAAAGAAAATATCTTCAATGACTGTCATTATATGCTGTGCAGTAAATACAGAATGATGTGATACATGCCATCTTTGGGAGTCCCAGAGATTTCAAGTCATTTGTAATATGGGAGGACACCATGAGAGGTAAGACTCCAGGAATCTGTTCAACCAAATACACACACGTCCGTAATGGAGAAAACCTTCAAACACTTTTAGAAATGGGTTAGGAAGGTTAGCAAGTGGGGTTGTAAGTCAAACCACAGACTGACATAAAGCTTCTGAAATTAGCCTGTAAGAACCAGGGAGATTTGGACCAACTATGTATAGTGCTGAACATGTATGTGCATGTGTGTGTGAGAGACAGACAGCCATCCAGAGGAAGTGAGAGAGGATGTATTTACAGAAACATGGGAGATGTGATGTGTCTTTACATAGCTGACATGCATCCCTGCAAGTAGAGCACCCATGTATTATTAGCAGGGAAATAGATCAAGCAGGCATAGCTGGCATATATACAGGACAAAAATGCACACATGCTTAGTACCAGTATTGAGAGATGGCACTGGCAAACAGGTGTACTTTACTTTGGTCATCAGTATATATAACTGAAAGAGCGTGAGAAGAAACAGGAAAATTATGTAAGGTAATTCCCCAATTGATATTATTTTATTTGAAAAATCCATTTGTTTTTTAGTAGTTGTTGTTTACAGTTACATTCTTTAATATTATTGCAGACTGTAATTAATTAATTAAATGTAATAGTTAGTTGTGGGGCTTAGTTGTACACATATTTCACATATCTGTGGGTAAAAAGATAATTAATCTAGAAAAGGAACAACGTCCTCTGGTCATTCTGCTTGAAACAAGATGTTGGTACTGAGAGGGACTACATTTTGGAAATGCTAAAGTTTAAGACTTCAGAGTGACACTAGCTTTTGACATCAACCCCATTTACAGAGAAAGAAGGCAAGGCAAAGAAGGCGTGTTTATATCTCATGCATGTGTAGTGCTACATACTGCATATGTGATGCCGTATAATAGGAAGGAATATGATGATTATTTATGCTTTTGATGAGTTTATTCATATATAAAACACCATCAAATATTGAAGAAAAGGCAGCCAAGGTGACTTGCTTTTTCTTGTTTCCTCCAAAGAGAAGTTGATTTAATTTAAACATTTTGATGTAATTGAGACACCATATGGAAAATATATTGTGATAGTGATATGAATACATACTGTAGATCATCTTTGAGGTTGGATATTGTAATATTGTAAAATCACTTAATGATGTGTATCAGTAAGTGATGTTATACTCTGAACTTATCAGACAGTCCTGGCGGATAAATTATTTGCTTTTTTACTCAATATATCAACTTGACTAATGACTATTTATGTGTAAATATTTTTGTGAAAAAAGCACCAAGAGTCAACATTTCTATTGTCAAAATATCTATACGGGTATTTGATCAAAAATATTGTGAAATTAGATTTCCCCCTATCGCCCAGCCCTAGGGAGATGGTTAGACCTCATTCTGTCATCACTTTTTATTTGATCATTTAATTAATGTCTTAATACATTAAGATTACAAAAAGGGTGGGACCTTGACACAAACAGACATTAAACTGCATGTTATGAAAACATAGCAACACACAAAAAAAACACGGGGCCTTGAAAGTAATGGAAGGAAATCAAAAATTTAAATATACAACCATTGAGGGAAAGTGGTCAACGAGGGTCAATTGCGCATTAAATGAATAACCATTTTTGAAATGTCTCCCTCACTCTCTCCCCACTCTCTCTTTCTCCCTCTCAATCCGATTCCCACAGGAGGGTGCGCAGTGTGCTAATGAAAAAGCAGACTTCATATTTTTCCCCGAGTCCATCTGGTAATAATTGTAGCATGTAGCAACCGTAGCTGTGTTTGGATAAAGCTCTGACATACATGGGGCCCTCTGACGCTCGTGTGTGTGTGTGTGTGTGTGTGTGTGTGTGTGTGTGTGTGTGTGTGTGTGTGTGTGTGTGTGTGTGTGTGTGTGTGTGTGTGTGTGTGTGTGTGTGTGTGTGTGTGTGTGTGTGTGTGTATGTGAGGGGGAGAGAAAGTTAGGAAAAGAGCATGGGACTGGTAAGACTCTGTGTTACTGTGTGTGTGTGTGCGCTAACATGCTCGCGCCTGTCTGTTTTCCAAGCTCTAGGTGATGATTTGTGGCATCTGATGGCGCACAGACTGCTTTCAAAAAGCCAAACACACACATCTGGAGTAAAGAGTGGTCTATATTTGACTAAGAGCTGCGTCTGTGTACTGGAATCAGGCCAAACAGAGGACCTTGGATTTTAACCAAAGACGCAGGTTATCTTTAAAATGTTACTTGGAAGTCAAGTACGGTTCAAACTTAGGGCATCATCTCGTAACACAATCTTGGCGGAAAGATTGCCCTTAAACTAAATCACCATGTGCAACGATACTCCCAGCTGTATGTGTCTTGTTGAACAGTTCTTGAGCAAGACCTTGATCTCATGATAAGTTGCCCTGGATATCTGGAGCATCAGATAATAAACAAATTGGGGGCCCCATACCCAAAGGAGTCTTTGACCTGGACACTTCCAGGAAGGTCCCCTATTATAAAGTCGAGGATTGAGGTAATGTAACAATGATTTCATTTCAAAATACGACAGCGAAAGGATCGTGTTGGACAAAGAGAGGTTACACCCTCAACAACTCAAATCCACAATAGGAGCCCTCTCTGTGTTCTACTGAAGCTATGGGACAACATAATTACAGATCTGTGACTCAACATGTGTCAAATGTGTGACAAGTGACACATTCTTCTCAGAGTTCAACGCAAACGTCTTTATCTTGTGACTTACTGGCAGGGCTCAGTTTGAGTAGGTGGAAGGGAGTGGAACATGAACTCCGCAGAAAGACCCTTTGTGCTGAGGGGGTCACGCATCCTCTGTAGGAAGCATTCACATGAGACAGACTCATATGTGCGGGAATACACACGAGCAAATGGCATCGCTTACTGAAAATAATATTAGGAATATGTAATATGACCAACGATGATGGGCTGTTTTTGGAAATCATGTGAATGAGCAAGTAAAGCGGCACCGGGAAAACGCAGTGATTAAACGGCATGGTTCTGTGGAAGGTTTTTTCTGAAGGCTGAAATCTCAGTAATATTTAAAAAAAATGTAACCAAGAGACTGGCCACTAAAATGTACTTATGTTAAAAATATACAGTACATTAAAGATAACAATTTCCCTCATTACAATAGCTATATTACTACGGCAAACATGAAGCAAAGATTATACGTCATTATTATGTGAATACTGCCATATATTGTGTATTGTGTGTATTATAAATCCTTCTCCTTTGCCCTCTGTCCTTTTATGATGAGGATTAGCCAAACACCTATATGTGCCTACATCGATAATACATAGTGTTTTTTTATAATTTAAACTGCCAAAGAAAAGAAAAAAGACAACGGGTGGGTGCGTTAGAGGAGAGGTTCATCCTGTACAGACTCTCACTTCCTTTCAGGCTATTTGAGTGGTGTGTGTGTTGATTTGTTTGACCCACACCTCTACAGTGAGGTCACACTCAGGAAGGCTAGTCAACCAACACAACACTCAGCACTATGACTCAGATAATGCTTCAACATTGTTTGAATGGTTACCGAGGGTTTTAACCTCACACAATTATACCAAATGGCCATATTCTGAACTTGTCATCATAGCCTCCTCTTGCCTGAACAAAACGACTATTGGCAGGACAACATTATTTGTCTCTGCTTTTCAAGATCCATTTAAAATATTTTAAAAGCCATAATTATAACAGATACTAGAATGCTGTGTCACTTTTCAGGGGCGTTTGTTTTGGTCTGACGTCTGTCTGTTTTTTTCCGTACAAAATCAAATGATGTCGGTAAGGACGCTTCAGTGATGATGATGATCCGACAGGCTCTTTGTTTGCAGAATACTGAGGTGGCTGACAGTGAAGCGGAGGCAACAGTTACAAGGACTGAAGTATACCAGAGAAACAGGCCATACTAAATTGTAGAATGCCATGAATATTTAGAAATCTTTCGTCATGTTTGTTTTTCCTTGCCACACTCGCGAAACCTAAGATACAGCATTTCATGCTAGACTCTAAAATACATGCAACTAATGTGCCAGATGCCAGATTCGTAGTACACTTTCCACAATGCCAAGCTCCAACCAGAGTTTGAAATCCCAATCGGGCCGATCTGACAAAGAAACCATTCACACTAATTTGTGCACGCTCACACACACACACGCACAGCTTTCGTCAGTCTAAACTTTTAGCGAACTTGAACTACCCCAAAACCCTGTGGTGACAACATAAAAAGTAGTTCTCAGGTTACAAACTCGCCCAAAATAGACCATAAGTACATAGTACTGCTATCTGGTGACATAGATTATGGTTTAGCATGGCGAAAAGCACACACATAATGAATTCAGTGCACGCTCTTTAAAGAAGAGAGCATTGTAAAAATAACAAATTATGCAAAGTCATTTAAATCCACTGTAATACATGCATGCACTAACATTTGGTTATACATGACAAACTGTATTGTGTTTCTAATAAGTGATAAGGCTGACACACAGTTTAAAGTCCGGACTAAAGGACACAGGAAAAGCCTCCTAAACGCCTGATATTAATCCTACAATGATGACTCATAGCTGCATACAATTCAAACATGTACACAAGGTATCCCACAAGGACCCTTTAAACCCTTAATTGTTGTACATTAAGAATTATCATTATTTCAGGTCAGTTCTTCTGAAAATATGCGTCAAGCTCCGAAATGAGCCACAGGCCTGTTTCTAGTGGGCTCCCACATGACATAAGTAATAATATGCTTTCAGGAGCAGGAGCAGAACGTCTGTCCCTTCCTGGAATAGGAAAAAAAAGGGACGTCCTCCAAGCGCAGTAGTTTTTGGAATAGCTAATCTGTGTATAGGAAACAGGCGCTAAGACTTCTGGCGCTAGTGGGCTGAGCAATCAAAACAATCTCTCCATCTTCTGATCGAGGAGAAAGAAAACTACGCCAGAGTCTTCAACACACTTCATCAACAGAGAGGGAGTGAGGGGAGTGAGGGGGGGGGTGGTGGGAGAGAGGGAAGGGACGGTTGCAAGAGATGAAGAGAATGATAGAGGTGAGGTAACCATTGATATCAGGAGAGGAAATGAGGGATATAAAGACAAAATATTCTTGACTAACTCTTACTTTCTTTCTTCTATAATCTCCCGTCCTATTTTCTCCTCTTCTCGTCTTTTTCCCTTCAATGTTTCTGTTATCTACACTCCTTTCCCCCTCGTGTCCATGCCTTCCTCTTCTTTCCTCTCCTCCATCTGTGTGTTATGAGAAGGAGTTGGGGAGAAAGTACGTGGGAATTTCCCACAGCTCGGCAGAACCACACACACACACACACACACACACACACACACACACACACACACACACACACACACACACACACACACACACACACACACACACACACACACACACACACACACACACACACACACACACACACACACACACACACACACACACACACACACACACACACACACACACACACACACACACACACACACACACACACACACACACACACACACACACACACACACACACACACACACACACACACACACACACACACACACACACACACACACACACACACACACACACACACACACACACACACACACACACACACACACACACACACACACACACACACCTCCTTCTGTCTCATGTCAGAGGGGAGTCTTGAGGAAAACCACCCATATTCCACCACCAAGTTTTCTGGATGTTTGTTGGAACTTTTTGCTGCTAGTTGTTCCATAGACATAAACGTTGTGTTGCTATGGCAACAGGATAATTAAACCAAGGTTACAGGATAAAAATATATCTGCCTTTAAAGAAAAACAGTGCTCCTATTAAACATTTAACAGGCAACATACTACTAATTAAATCCTTTCAATAGGTTTCAGTTCTCACAAGATGAAAAACAGGTTGAAGATTTTGTGTTTCGTTCTTTCCAGGGACATTAAACTCCAGAGTAAGCTCCATCTAGCCGTGCACTTTCTGACCCTTTTTCTGGTCTAGCTCATAGTTCCATCAGGCTAAGCATTTTCACGCATTGAAACCCTTAAACGTATATTGCAGATGCTACACCAACTCACTTGTAATACTTTGTTTAACCCTCTCTTGTGAAGAATCCAGGAACTTGAGGGCCTGGGATAAAAACTAAGACTTTTAAGTTATCTCATTATCTCACTATACAAATATCTGGGAATTGGAGATGAACTCATCTATTTGGTTACACGATCCCTACCTTCATAAACTTCAAAAAGCAGAGTGTGATTGTGTGAAAAGTGGAGCACAACCTCTTCCACTTTGTTTTAAAAGTGGTAACTAAGATTCAAATATCTCGAGAAGCTCAGCATCTCAGGAGTAAAACATGTTCTGTCCTGGTGCATTTCCTCTGTGGTGCATTTGTACCTGTGCAGGTGTGTGAGTGTGTGTTACCTCTGCAGCCTGTGTCTCCTGGTGCAGCAGGGTCAGCCCTGTCAGGTCCTCCAGGAAGGAGTGGGATGAATTAAAAACATTGGACAGGAAGTTGAAACCTTCCTTCTCATAGTGCTCAAGGACCTGGAGAAAAAAGAAAAGCATGAACGTAAGGATTTGTAATAAAAACATGTAGTGTTATTTTTGTTAATGAGGCATCTTCCTGTTAAATGCTATACATTTACATAACAGCAAATTCGGATGCTTAAGGCATTAACGTTATTTACCCGAAGGCTCTGATAAAAAGGCGAGGTTTATCAAGCATAAAAGCATCGTTTACTGCATTTTCAAGTAGAACATTACATATTGTACAAGACATTTCAAAGTGTTTTTTCCCTTTCTAAACAGTGTATGCTTTTAGTTGGTGAAAGTCCTTTTTGAGCCTGATGTGTTGTGCTGAGTCTTGCTAATGCATCACGACACAACCACTAAAACATTATGAGAGGGCAAAGAGCAACACTCTCTCAAAAGCAGATAATGATACAAATATTGTATTGGTTTCAGAATAAAAATGCAGCCTTGTTGCTCTGGTCCATCACCACAACTCAGCACCTCTGAAGACAAGCTGACATGTTTACCTTCTCCTACCAGATCTGACTTCAAATACCCACACCTTCTTTCCAAAACACACACACACACACACACAAAAACACAAAAACACACACACAGATCCTCTAACCTCTCGACTACCTTTCTAAGCTTGGCCGATCCTTTCATGGACGCACACAGACCCTCCTCTGCAGGTGTAGGGTTACCTTTGCGTCAGACATCAACACACAGTGTGCATCAATGTCTGTGCATGTGTGTGTGTGCGCGTTTGTGTATGTGTTCGCAGACTGACCTGGCGTCTAGTCTCGGAGCCAGACACACCGCACACAATACACACTGACGTGTCCCTCGATCATCTTTTCAACCTCTCTTTTCTTTCCTTCTTCCTCTTTTATTTCTTTGATTTTCCACTTCCATCCACGGGATCCGTTACATGAGACGCCAATGGCCAACATGCACTTTGTTGAAATGTGTGTAGACGCTCGCGACACAGAATGCAACTTGATAACTGTGATGGTCTTGTGATAAGGTTATTAAACGTTCTCTAAGCAACGCACACAGACACAAAGTTACACCATTCGCTTATGTCAATATCGCAAGTATACATAAGCGACCACTAACTTTTCATACCTTAACAATGTGACTACAATATAAGTTTCAGATAATTATAAAAAACGATATCAAATGTTCCAACTCAAAACTGTTGGGGTTGGTTGAATTTGAAGCAGATTACTTTGCCTTTTTCAAAAGCTGTATTTATTTAGATATTTTCAAATTAACATCATTTGGTGTTTCGCACCTTTACTTTGATGCAGAACTGAAACTATTTGCAGTTTTTCTTAAGAGGGTTAGATTTCAGTATCTTATATCTGTATAATTCATACTTTGGAAAAGCATTGTGCGAAATATACCATAAAAACATGAACATACGGTATGTGACTTCACAAGATGTTGCTATGTGTTAATCAGGCGCTGGTGGGTTTCAGTAGGGATTAAATGCGGTTCACGGATAGCCCCGATTAATCCAAGATACACAACACTTAAAATCATCAACAGATGACATGTAATGCTACACACATGTATACACACATGTATACACTTGTCCTAAAGCTTCCTTCCTTATGGAGACCCATAAATCTCTACCCTCGGGCGTTGTTCGACAGTAGCAATGAATTCTTTTTGAAGTTGCTTCTGGATCCATACTGTGGATATGAAGTATCCCACACTATAGGCTGTGTATGTGTGAGCTTGCCGGAGTGGGGGTGTAGAATCCATATCAAACATTCATTGGGTGGTCCTCATGGCTCAGACAGGCTTGAACTTGAAATGTAAACGTAAAGGAAACACAGGAGTTGACTCTAATATTTCAAAGTATTTAACCGCTTTACAATGAACGGTCACATAGTCAATGCAAATCAGTGCATGATGCAAAAGCTTAAATGTTCGTGGTTAGTGGTTTTTCCATGAAGTGACACTATGAGTAAACATTTCCTGGTGATTCAACGACTTAGACTAGCCCCATTAACATGTACGGTTAACTCCTCGTCTTTAAAAACGCACAAACTCTACTGACTCATTGAGTGACCACTTGGGCCTTTTGGTATTCCAGAGAATTAGCCCATCTCACGGGAGAAAGCATGTGTAGTTATTTCTGTGGTTACCGTACAAACAGGTCATTTATTTAAAATGAGTTATGACATTTGAAGGAATTGCACCTAGTGTGAAAGGTGTGCTGGTACAAAGGTTAATATCAATTATTTCCCACAGCCCAGGTTGAGCTTTTCAGATTGCTTTTTTTGATGGACTAACAATCTGAAAATGTAACACATTTAATTTACAATTATCTAGAAGGAGGAAAGGAAATCCTAAAATCTGGCAAGTTTAAAGAACAAAGCGTTTATAATTGTTGCTTTATCATAGACTTTAACAATGAATAGATTTCATTTATCAACATTTTCTGTTGATAAACTAACTAATTATATTCATCTTTGTTTCCGATTTAAAATGTATTATTAGGCAGCATAAGGGGGCCACTTTACTTGGACACACTGAAGAGCAGACCTATTTCATAGCCGGTTTCAGTGTAGTTTGGTTATACTTGCTGCTAATGTTAATTATTTTTTTACATTTTTTATTATTGTTATTCTTAATAAATGTACTTGCATGTAAATTTGTATTATATTTGTATTTTTTTAAATATTTGTACTGTTTATTACTTGATGCCGATACATCTATCCATCTATCCATCTAAAGGGTTTGGTGTTTTGATAATGTTTTTTACTTCCATAACATTTAAATGGGATAGATGCTGGATACAAAATGTAACCAAAAAACAATAGAAAAAGACATTCCCCATTTAAATCAGGTTTACATTTTTGACAAACTGTGACATGAGGATGATTAATGTTAAGTAGCTCTAGATATAGCTCAGAATAACTTTACAGAGAAACCCTGAGATGTTTCAGTTACCAGTTCAATATGCGTCATTACAAATGTAAAAAATGTTTTGCTATTAATACTGGTAGAATATTTGGTTGTGTTAGTACAAGTATTTGTAGTAAGAGGTGTCTGGCATGGTTTAAGACAAAGCCACGTCAGCTGTGATTTACTTTGTGGCGTGTTGTTTTATTGGCTTGCAGCCCCAGAAAGAGTTAGGAAACACACACATGCAAAGACACACACACATACACCCACACACACACAGTAAAAAGCCCCAGCTCTACAGGAACCGCTCCAGTCCAGACAGGGGCTGAATTGTTTTGTTTCCATAGTGACCTGGCAGCACACAGCTGACTGCAGCAGGAATACACACAGACAGACATGCACTGGCTCACACACACGCCAAAGACAGGCCGCACACACACATTACAATGACCGGACTGATGGGACGCACAAAGGGAGGAAAGATATGGGGGAGGGAGAGCAGGAAGGGAGTGAAGGTGAGACAGAGGAGAGGAAGAGAGGGTAGGAGAAAAAGTAGGCTGTTTAGAAAAGAAAAAGAGTGATAAGCGAATGCACAACAGAGCGGGAATATGTGTGGGTGGGATTAACTCAATCAAACATATTCACACATTTCACTACATAACCTTTATCCCTGCCTCGGCAGAGGATCGTCTTTCCTTACTCATGTTGTGCATTGTTTCGGACTACACAGGCTTTAGCCCAATCCCTATTAAACTTCAGGAACCCTCCGCACTGACTGAATAATATCATCAGTCACACGGGCAGAAACATGACACCTAAAGATGGAGTGGAACTTTAGACTTCTTTCTTTCTTTTTCAGGAGCAGCGTAGGTGGAGAAAAACTTAAAACTTTTAGAGGACAAGCTAGCCAGCTCCCTCCCCCTCTCTATCTCTCTCTCTTCCTCTCTCTTTCTCTCTCTCTCTCAGTCTTCACATGAAGGTGATAGATCTGGGGCTTTATGACCTCTTTATAGACACAAAGACTGCATTGAGATCAGGAGAGAAAGAGAGAGAGACCCAGCCCTCCACTCATCACAACACCCTTTCTTCAGCCCTGCACTTCCTCTCCTAATCCCCCCCACCCCTCTTTATTTTTACTTTCTCCCTCTCTAACTTGGGACCCCCCCTGGTCTTACACTAGTGTTGCCCAATCACAGCACTGGACGCTGCTAACCACTAGGCCACCTGTGGCAATGATTTGCCAGTTGGCCGTGGACCAATGACAACGCGGTAAAAAAACACGACGGCTATTTCTCCCACCCCGCATGGCTGATTTGGGTTATGTGGACCCTTCAACAAGCCGTCTTCACATGTGCATGCACCCACACACACACACACACACACACACACACACACACACACACACACACACACACACACAGCAGTGGTGGGAGGTAATTCCACTCATACGACAGTCACTGACATCAATGAGCAACTGCTGCCTAATTGTTACCATATGGTTTTACCAGCTTGTGTGCGTGTGTGTGTGTGTGTGTGTGTGTGTGTGTGTGTGTGTGTGTGTGTGTGTGTGTGTGTGTCTCTTCAGTATTCCTCAAGGAACAACATTTCAACACAGCTCCACTGACTGAATGGTAGAGACGGGATTCCCCCATATTTCTGCTAAGGCTGCAATTTGTGTTTCAAAACAATGTTGTTACATAGTAACAGAATTGAATCGGATAAGTACATCAGAACCAGCTTATCTGCATCGGTGTCAATCTTCCTTATACTGTTCAATCATATTCTTGTTTATAAAATTGATATTATGAGACATCATTTTAACTATTCAGTTACAATGTATGCTACTTACAATGGGTGAGCAGGCGGTGCATTTGTCAAAGGCCATGCTTGCAGGCAGGACATTGTCAAACCTTGAAAGAAAGCCCCGGATCTGTGGAAGAGAAATCAACAGGTCAAAAACTGACACGAAACTGAGGAACAAAATAGCGGAGCCGATCTCTTTCCAAAACCACATTCATACACACATTAATTTACATTATGTAAACATAAAAACGTTCCTATAGCCATAAAGAGATGAAAACACAAGGTACATCAGGAGAAAGATAATATGTAGTATTTGAGTGAATTGAATGTGCCTTTCAGACAGAAACTGTCCTTCTTTTTGAGAATAAAGTACTCTTGTTATTTATTCCGTGCAACTGTATAAAGATCAACATTGAAGTGCTTAAAAAGTTTGGAGGCAGTTTGAGTTTTCCTATTTTTTGTATTTCAAAAAGATGCTGAGAGCGCCCTCTGGTGCACATTTTCAGTTTCACATGTTCACATGTTCAGCTGCTGAAAGCTTTCTCTCCAATTTATGGCTACCGTAATTATGGTTATTTCCTGGGATTACTGTCTAAGGAACCCCTCTACTCGTACATACACTAACAACTGTTTAGCAACACATTGAAATCCCACTAAACACCCAAAATCTCTTAATGCGCCTCATTCCTTCTCCCCTATTCATACGTGTTCTTTAAATACATCTTTCAAATTCTGTTTTCTGGTGACGCACTTAGCCCGAAGCATGAAATAGCTCACCCTCTGGTGGTGAAGTAGACACACATTTTTTACATTTGTGAGAAAAGTTAACAGGAAATGAAAAGCTTTGACTTTTTGTAAAGGAGATCTGGGTGCTCTATGAATCTTTACACACCCCCATTTCAATAACTCATCATGGGGCTAAATGTACACTCCCCCCAGGCTGGATGGTAACCTCAGGGTATCAGGTTGAGATGTTCATCTCTAACTCTGGGACTGATAATCAAATACAATGTGTACACAGTGTTCATCTTACAAGAGATTTCAAATTGATTTAGGAGCTCCAGTTAGTGAGGCTTATTTCATTTTGCCACGTTTTTATTCATTTGTTTTAGTCTTTTTACGTCTTCCCATATCTGTACTGATTATTTCAACTTCCAAAAAGGCCACATCTAGGGGTATACAGGAGGAATAAAAAGGCTTGAAAGATGATCTGCAGTAGCAGGCATTACAAATATAACATTAATGTGAGAGGACAACTGCCTGCGCACATGTCCAGTGGATGAATGAACAAATGGAGGGCTGAATGGATGGATGAGTCAGACCAAGGGGGCGAGAGTGGGCAAGTGAGATGGACCAGAACAAACTAATCGCTCTACGTACAACTGTCTTTATATACTGCATTGAGTTCAGGAGTTCAGGTGCAGTATGAATGTATTGCAAGGTGCACTGTTGGACTTGTGACATTCATACTTTCAATAGACTTTAAAAGCTTCACTGCCTCACTGATTGAGAGCACTGGTATAAAGACCTGAGCGGCGACAATAAGCATACATAGTTTTAAAAAAGTATCCTGAATGTGTGTATGATGGGCGGCACCTGGAAGTTGCTAGACATCTTCCAGAAATAACATTATTTATACATGTTACTACAATCTTTTTATTGTTATTATTATTATTGATTGTGTTTTTGTTACTTTTGTCTATTAGGTTCATAGCCGTTTTGGCATGTCTGTCTGTCTTGTTGCCATTTTCCCCCCCACTAAAACATTTTTCTGTATCTAAATTGAGGCTCTATATTAGATTAATTGACTTGATTTCAGTTAGGGTCGAGTATTATCAGCCACAGATTTTTGTTAACATCAAATTATAGAATGATGCATGTATAATGCAGATATTGTGATCTGACTTGTGCTTATGCCCACCAATTTACCCAAGCAAGCACAAAGGAATTATATGGCAGCAGAGAGGGTCAAAACAATGCTTTGTTAGGAATGGCGATGAATACCGGTAGTTTAAAGACACATAACAAATGGGTCAAGGTGGTGGCATCAATACAATTTTATTCAGCCTGTATTTGAACTCTTATCTTCAACACTTGATAAATGCCATGTCGTTACATGTAGTTTCTGTAAATAACCACGAGTTGTCAGTGTGGCACCACGGAAAAGAAAGCCTACAGCATTCATCTGCAGAGTGTTGTATGAACTGAAGACGGCTATATAGAAAAATAGACACACACCCAAGGGTGTACACCCTCCTGCATATTATCCACCCAGTATTTATCTCTCGGTGGTCATCATGATCTTATTCCCTTGCCTTTGCCGTCTTTATCCACGTACACGCAGCTCGAGCAGCGGAGGTGACAAATGGCAGATATTCAGATTTTCAGAGTGATAAATACGGATGATGATGCAAATGGAGGTGATGAGATACTCGAGTATGTGGCAACAGTCAGTTAGCAAAAGGGCACAGCTTGGATAGCTGCATATTATAGACTCATTTTGTATTTGGACACAGAAAAGTATTCTTGGACAATTCATTTTTCAAACTAAAGTTGTTGGCTACCACTAACTCCAGTGTTTAATATTAGAATGTATTCGCCTTTTGGGTCTTTATAATCACATGTATGTTGTCTTATACTACTAGTCACAGTTGAGTTTGCACCAGTTTTTTTGTCAAACCAAATAAAAATAGATTTGTGAAAGAAATATACAGACTAGTGACTTTGACCGGCTGAAGACGTTAGCGTAGATGTTGCAATGGCATCAGTTATATCAGACCTGAAGAGCATTTCTTCATTGAAAGTAGAACAAGGCTTTTCTCTCTATGGAAAATATGTTTTCACTCTTAACACTGCTGGCTTTGGGTGTGAGTTTGATTGACAGATGGTTCATCCAGCCACCTGCCAATTTATTTTTAAAAGGCCTTCCCTTTTCCACACCGTTTCCAATCACAGCTTCTCAGATGGTTTTGTGTAAACCATCTGGTGCTTGACACGCATTAGCCACGCCACCTAATTGACTGTACCTATTTCAATCTAAAAATCTACACACAAAAACAATGGCCAAAAGACAGACCATGGAAAAATGGCTACACGAGGCGAGACATTCAGGCTAGCCCTTCAGGTTTTAGCAAACTAACTCACTGATGTCCACTATGTACCATCATGTGTATGTATTGAGCTATGTTTTCTTCAATAAAATGCAGGCTGACTTAATTTTGCTCTCCGCAACAGCGGCATCAGCTTCAAATCTAGTTATGGTGAGCCACTCGACCTTGTCTTTGGTCCATTTCTACTTTCAAATTTCATAATTCATAGGATGAAATACATTCTAATAGATAATACACAGAAACAAGCAAAGCAACAGTGCGTGTTATAAAATGTCTTCCTCTCACAGTTAATGGTAGACTATTCATGTTTCTGGTCATATAACACAGAGCTGTATCTTCTCTCAATTGTGAAGGTTTTTCGGGTAGGTGGAGCCTCTTCATTTAGAATATAATTTTGAGTGACCATTAAAATATATATATATATATATATATATATATATATATATTTTTTTTTTTTCAACTGAAGACAATGTCAGTGATTTCTTGACGTCTAAAAGGCTTAGCCAGGGGGATGGACTTTGAGATGTATCACATACTTTTTCTATGCAAAAACTGACTGCAGTACAAACAGTCAAAGCACAAAGCTATTTATTATTAAGTCTACAGTTAACAGTCCTACAATCAGTTAACACGACAGTGGGAAAAACAAAATAATAGGTACTGTGACTGTGGAAGATGCTAATGCTAGGCTAACTGTAAACTGAAGCTAAAGGATGCTAATGCTTAGTTGAAGTGGGTGCGAGGACTGAGATAATCGGAAATGGTAAGCAGGCTTCAGAAGCATTAGAGATCCTGCTTTAAAATATATCTCTTAAGAAAGCTGAGAATTCTTAAAGGGAAAGTAGATGGCATAGCACAGAAAAGTCTCTCTCTGTAGGCCCTAGATACAGTATTTATAGCTTGTATTACTCATAGACTTAACCTACAAGAGTAGCAAAGCAACAAAGTATAACCACTAATAGTAATGTAGTGAAGTAGAAGCATAAAGCCTCTTTTACTTACAAGAACAAGTATCTATGTGTTTGAATGTATGCAATGTAGTTAAATACATCCAATGCAGATTTTACATGTTCAGTCATGTTGTACTGAGTGCATGTGGTTTCTTACTGAGGTATTATTCTGCTACTATATTTGTGTACATTAGGTAAGTAGGTTCAATATAATGCAGCCCTGATAAAGCATCACCACAAAGTGCATCTTGAAATGTACCACAGATTTGCGTTGCCACACCAACGACTGAAGTCAATGTGTCAGATAATCATTTGAAACAAGTTATATATATATATATATATATATATTGCAGGGCTGTTATATTGCGCAGCACTATCTTTTATTTATTCAGTTCACATAATAGCAAAAACTGACCTTTACTCTTTAATACCACTCTTGGTTCAATGCAGCTTGTTCATAATGAAACAAGACTTGCAACCAAATACATGATTGGCCTTGGTTCACTTTTTAAATTATTAAAAAAGGCAACAAGCAACAGCGCTCAACTCAGCATCACTCAGCAACACTTTCAGTTGCCATCAGAGAGGCAAATCTTTCAGTAAACGTAACCGTTTCTATGCATGTTGCTAAAGATGCCACTGCTTGTCTAAGTACTTTTTTGTCAAAAATACCTGTATATGTTATTTTAAGTTAAACAGTGCATTTTATTGTAGGAACTGGTGTACACACAATAGAAGGCACACAATATTCTGAGAAGACGTCAAAGGAAACAGCTGTGAAAGGACAGGCAACCTTAAGAAATACATGGCAGGTGATTGGACGAATGATCTGTCAATCGAACTATTGGAAAAAGCCAGTCTGACACGTGAATAGTTACACAACTCTGATTGTTCAATACAAATTGTAGTTTGGAAACAAAGGCATTACTTGATGCCTTAAACGATTGACTTTTGAGTGATCTCCAGCAAGGAAAGGTCTATCCACCTTTATTAAAACAATTCTACTTATACTAAGAACATGTTTTGGTGATGCCTTCAAACCAGTGGCGAACCGTCAGGGCCTTCAAGGTATTCAAAGAATACCCTGGAACACTCAGATAAAACAAACAAAAAATCGATTTAATTATATAAATAAAATGTAAACAAAATTAATAAAATGTATATAAAATGAATAAATGAGAATCGTATCTGTGTTGATGATCTGTAATATTACAGTGTTACGTTGATTTGTTTGTCCTTCTCGGACCATGCACTACGCATTTCAGTGGTTTTGTGTTAGAAAAGAAAGCAACCAATCAGATCTTGTTCTGGGTCTCTGGGTAGAATATCCTTCAACCAAGGTATTCTACATCCTTGATCGAATGCCCTGGCCGTTGCACTGAATGAGAGTACGTTTGGACTGACAGTTTGATCAACCAATCATCGCGGACCGGTTGTCAATTATAACTGATTTTAATATTTACTCACCAGCAGGTAGCAACAGAGGCTAATTGTATGTAACAGCCTGAACAAATACTAGAACAATTTGCGTCCAAAACATATTAACAACGTTTAAAAAAGAACTGGTGTCGTTTTTCGGAAAACCAAAACACCGACGTTATTCAGTTTTTAAACCAAAACGGGAAAACAGATAAATCAACGTTTTGGTTTTGTTTGTATGATTTACGGATAATCCAGTGATGGGGACACGAGGAGAAGGCGCATTATGGTGTGTGTGTGTGTGTGTGTGTGTGTGTGTGTGTGTGTGTGTGTGTGTGTGTGTGTGTGGTGTGTGTGTGTGTGTGTGTGTGTGTGTGTGTGTGTGTGTGTGTGTGTGTGTGTGTGTGTGTGTGTGTGTGTGTGTGTGTGTGTGTGTGTGTGTGTGTGTGTGTGTGTGTGTGTGTGTGTGTGTGTCTGACCTGGTGTGGCACTAGACCCAGAGAGGTGGGAGGTTCATTCATCCTGTCATCACTGCTGCTGGCTATTGCATAGCCTCTGAGGATAGAGAAAAAGAGGCAGAACATTATATACTTATATCAACTTGTTTAAAAAATAAAATAATCCTAAACATTGCATATCATATTGTATGAAAGGTATTGGCCTAGCATTTAAACTAATGCATACGGTTTTATTTATAATCCATGGGTGTAGTATATCTACATTATATACAAAAAAAAAAGATGTGAATTTGACCAATATTGAGATCCAAGAAAGCCCAAAAACAGTTTAACATGATTTGATCTGGGAGCAACTGATTGCCAGTAAATCTACCCAGGCTTAAAAGATGTGACTCAAGCATAACAACACAATGGCCTCAGAATGTTTTTGCAAAGTGGCCAGCGTATTGATACAAAATGAATCCTTAAGTGACCATTTCTAAAGCCCATGGTTGCTCTTATAAGGCTGCCGTAATGGCTTCAAAAGGGAGAAAGAGATGGGGGAAATAAAGAAAGGAATAGAACAGCTATGAAATAAAAACAAGGACACAGAGGGCAGTTGCAGGAGGAGATCTTTAAAGGCCCTGTCACACTGTCCCGAAATTGACACCCGATGGACACACGAATATGGAATTGTGAATTTCGCACGAAGATGGCCCCGAACCACACACGAAGGCAACATTTGCATTACATTTAAGACATACAACTGCAATGAAAGTACCAAAAACAATTATGTTACAGTACTATGATACTGTACTGATATGTTCAGACTTTGTTCTTTACTTTCTCCGTCTTTATATGTAGAAAATATTACGTTTTCTCCGTAATGTTGTTTCCATAGCAACAACAACTTCCTGTCAACTCTCCTTCAAAATAATAAATGATATCCTTTTTAGTTTCACAGTAACACAAATTGGGTTATTTACATAATATGTTTACATGATTTTGTTGTGCAATAAAACAACCCGATGGACACACGATAAAGGAAATGTTCAAATTCGGCTGTGATCGTAGCAACATCGGGCCATTCGTGAGGGCATCTTAAGCCATCGTATGATCGCTGGTGGAGTCTCTCAGGCTCCGGCAGCAACTTCGTGAGCGGTGGCAAAATCTTTGGCATGCCAAAAAATTGCCGAAGGACCTTGCGAAGGTTCATTTTCGTGTTGAATTCGTGTGTCAATTTTGCCCTTCGTAAGGCCATCGTGAGGGCATCTTGTTATCCTCGGTGCCATCGGGCATTCGCCCCGATCAGAGTGAGGGTGAATGCACCAATGATAACACGAAGATGACACGATTTGACAAGATGCCCCCAAGAGTGCCTTACGAAGTTGCCGCTCATGAAGTTGCTGCCGGAGCCTGAGAGACTCCACCGGCGGTCATACGATGGTTTTAGACGCCCTCACGAGTGCCTTACGAAGTTGCTGCCGAATGGCCCGATGTTGCTACGATCACAGCCGAATTTGAACATTTCCTTTATCGTGTGTCCATCGGGTGTCAATTTCGGGACAGTGTGACAGGGCCTTTATGTAAGGCAGGGGTGTCCAAACTTTTTTCACTGAGGGCCACATACAGAAAAACATAGAAAGGGCTGGCCCCCTCACTAGAGGTGAGTTATACTGCCTCATAGGTTAAATTATAATTCAGCCAAATCAATCAAATGTAGGTCATTTATTATTATATTTCTACTTGAATATGATTTAAGAAACATCACAGCTCTCCATAGGGTTTCAGTTATCCTGTTGCAGCTCATCCCTTAAAACAGAAGCCTCAGATTGCTTATAATAAGGGGAAATATGAAGGGTCTATTTAAAGCTTGTTATGGAAATAAGATTTGTTAGAACATGTTGTCAGCTCTTGACTGAATGTCTTTGAGTAGTGGGCTTATTAACACACGAAAACTACTGTGTAATATAGGCTCACATATATATTTAAGAAGTATAATATAAGACAAGCACGAGTTTCAGGTGGGGGCCATATACCGTTATACTTTAAGAATTTGCTGAGCCAATTAGAAATGGACAACGGGGCGCATCTGGCCCGCGGGCCGTAGTTTGGACACCCCTGATGTAAAGGAAGGGGTTACACAACCATAGAGGTACAGTGTGTACATACATTTTCTCCTTCGCGTCATTGCTTTGTAAGCTTTGTATGCAGCATAGGCAGCGTAGCTCTGCAACGGCTTATAACATCTCAAAACACTCAAAAAGCTGTCTTATCAGCCCCAGCAAGCATACGACTTCCACCGACACGTGCACACACAATTACATTTCAACAATGACACATTCTGTGCACATTTAATAAGCATGAAAACATCCCCATCAGTGTTTGAAAAAAGAAGCACTTTTACGAGTAGGGAAAATCGAGCTATTACAGATTGCCAAGTGAACTTGAGAGCAGACTGAATCATAGTGTTCAAGCTTTTGGAGCATGAAAGTGAAAGATGGATTATAAATGGCAACAAAGCTTCTACAGTGTACACGAGTTGTTGGCCTTGAGTACATTTAGGGAGCTGTGCTACAACTGCATTAAATAAGACCTCTGCTGCAGGGTGGCACCATCAAAAAGCAAAGTAAAGCTTGCTGAACGTTTT
Organism: Pseudochaenichthys georgianus; assembly: GCF_902827115.2. Lineage (NCBI taxonomy): Eukaryota > Metazoa > Chordata > Actinopteri > Perciformes > Channichthyidae > Pseudochaenichthys > Pseudochaenichthys georgianus. The sequence continues at coordinate 15,357,146 of NC_047507.1, read as the reverse complement.
AGAAGCACAACCTCAAAGGCAAAAGGAGGAAGTCCACCAATCGGAAGGGGAGCGGTTTTATCCTTGGGCAAAATACTGAACCCCATATTTTCTCCCAGTGGCACATCCATTGGTGCTTTAGTGCGTGTACATGTTATTCGCTGAGGAGCAGGTGGCAACTTGTATGGTAGCCTCTGCCACCAGTGTATGCATTGGCTTGTGCTGAAAAGTGTTTTGAGTTCTTGCTAAGAGTAGGAAGCCCTTTATAAATTCAGTCTTTTTTGCTTTTAACCTCCTACTGGTGACTCACTAAAGAAAGTGACTGTTTGTGTTAGCAAGGATCTTTTTTAAGAGTTGTATTCAGAAATAAATCTAAACTAGATACAAAATCTTTTGGAACCAAGTTCTATTTACTAAGGAGTTGCAATAGGAAAGGCAGTGGCTCACCATATACAATTGGTCCTGTTTTAAATGTACATTAAATCTAACATTGGATTGTCGCAGAGATAGTAGACAGGAAACCATCAATAAAAGTGCATAATTTACATTTTCAATAAAGCAAACAGGGATGATCAAGTATGTTTCTGTTTATTCTAAGACTTTGAATGTAGTTCTCTGTAAAGCGTTTAAGCTATTGAACATATATTTTCTACACTTGTTTTAAACAGTGTTTGATATCTCTTTATTACCTTACGTCTTTATTTCTTGTTGAATCAAAGCAAGCTTCAGGTCATATTGTACAACTCGAGACTCCATACTATGGTTGTACTACTACTATCACTACTAATACATATAAGTGTGCTGTGCTTACCCTTCAGTGTGTTGCAGTATGGACACCATCATCTCCACAGCGAGGGCTCCAGCTATCATGGCCAAGCCTGGTCTGCTGACCGTGCACTGCTGATCCAGAGTCCGATCCCTGGTTGACTGGTTACAAAAAAACAAGTAGTAGAAGTAAACAACAGTCAATAAACAGTGAGTCATGACGCCACGTTCCTTCTACTTATCCTGAAAGAGCTTGGCGAAAATAAGGAATGGAAGAAAAAAGTTTGGGCAATTAGATTATCACAAATAAAGTGTTTTGGAACGCAGGAAAATCATTGAAATGTATGTCTAACAGATATAGATGATGCTGTTATCCAAAGTGGCTGAGGTTGAGTGAGCAACTATTTCAAAATGACTGGTAATGGAGTCCTTTCAGTGAAGTAGCCTTTTAAATATGCATGCTATTTGCATAAATGGGTGCAATTTCTGAACTAAATTGCATCACACCTCATAAACTAAATGTCTGGATCTTACACTGTGGACCACTTTTGGCTAACTAAGATCCAAAGAGCTACAACACGAGCATGGCTACAAACACTAAGACAGAAACACATGTTAGCTTGTTTCCTTCACAGCATGTCTCACTTTGTAATAGGAACTGATCAAAGACACAGCAGTGACAGACAACCTCCATTGTTGTACCATTATACTTCAATCCACAGACAAAACAACACAATAGCCATTTGTATCCTCGGGACATTATCCATAAGTTCCTATTTATTCAGCATGCTCAGCTTTAGCGAGAGCAGGCTGTGACTCTGATTCAAATGTTAATATTACTCTGCGGCCGCGGCCATCGGCATTTATATGGGAGTCAGAGCTGAATAGCACAGCTTCCAACCAATTGCTCTGTCATTAAATAGCTGATGAATTGCTTTCATGCTCTCAAATCAAAAGGCCATGAAGGGGAAAAAGACCACAGAGAGAAACAAAGAGTGTCAAAAGGTACAAAAATGGTACACAGAGTGGCAAGGAAAAAGGAAAGGCTGTGTCAGGCACCTTCCTGCAATTTCACATAGCAATTGTACAGTTGTTCAGATTATGACAATGAATATCAGAAAAGTTTTAACTGTATTCACACTAAAAAAAATACCATAAACCTTGCAATTTAAAACTGCATACTTATTTAGATTATAGTTAGTATACAAATATAGTTTGTTGATCAGTTTGGGGAACAGATCAAGCTTTAAACTCAAACATCAACATCACGTTCTAAATGTAATATAGTAATCCTGTGTTAGCACAGCACAACATTAGCATTACTTTAATGTGTGCTTCTGGGCGGTGGAAAAATGTAAGTACTCAATATTCACCCTCCTTTGAGCTCTGTTTTGAATCTTCTCCAACTACTGAAACAGATATCTGACTCTTTAGCTGCTAAAGGCTCCACTATGTTTACCAGCTAGTTGCTAACTGCATCAGTAAAGTATTGGGTGCTGGTGAGGTAACATTCAAATGGTTTATCAGAACCTTTTGCTGAAAACTGCCAAGAGTGTTGATTGGAGAAAACATGTCAAACAATTCTCCCTTTTTTGTGTCAAATGTTTTGGCTGTGTGTTTGTTGGTGACGTGAGTTGAGTGCATGCTTGGTATCAATGTGTTTTCCTCACATCTCCTGGTGCCACCACATCGTTGCAGAAGTAGCAGCCCAGCTTGTGCCCTGGGATGTTGGAGAACAGAGAGGATCCTGGGACAGTAGGTGCAGCGCCGGCGGGTGTGGAGGATGAAGAGGAGGCAGAAGAACAGGAAGTGGAGGAGTCGGCCCCTGCAGAAACACTTTGACTGACGGGGGGTTTCTTCAGGCCGTGGCGCATCACGACAAATGTGTCAAAGCCTAGAGCGGCATTCATCACAAGCTGAAAAGGGGGAAACGCAACAATCACACCAATCACGATGAATACAAAAAAAAAGTCACGAATAGCTTTGGCTTTATTAGGAATACTTACTATTTCTCCCAAACTCTCACACTACAGCCAAATTAAATGAACTAAATGTGTCGTTTTATACAATTTAAAATGGTTGTGATGTGTTCAATTGTTTCAGAAAGAAATTATACAAAACATTAATAGGCTCTTTACAATGTTGAAAGCATCTAGACTTTTGGGGAAGCAACGAAAATAAATGATGAGGCCAATTTGCGGAGAAGTCTGAGACAGCCCCGCAGCACAAATGGCCAAATAACCTCTCAGCAGGGCTGGCCAGAGAGAAAACCTAATCAGCGGTCCAAAGAACACTGCATTTAGCAATATAGCAGCATCAGTGATAGCACTAGGGGCTTTACAAATGAATGACAAAAAGTTCCATTATTTCACGTTGCCTGGCAACTAATATCATTTCAACTGGTCAACAGGTATCGAGCTATTTCAATTTCCTGGAAGAAAAGTGAAGTTCAACTTCCAGCTTCAAGTAAGGAAAACAAGAACAATGTTTAAGTAAGTAAGTCATACATGATTCCTGTTACAGTGCTGCATTGATCCTTAGAGCAAAGTGTTGAAAGACTCCGTCCTAATCCATTGAATTAACATAAGCACCACCATCAAACTAATGTGCATTTTTTAAATCAAAGTACAATAACAGACACAATTGATCGGGATCAACTAAATCTTTTTCTAACACTGAATGCTGTGTTTTTGTCTAGACAATTAGAAACAATTCACTTAACAGGAAACAACACATTTGACATCCTGCTTCTGGCCACATGATTAGTGTAAATTGAATATTCTTAAGGTGATAGATGAGTCATCGTTGTTCCCCTTCATTGTCAGTTGATGGTGGTGGACAGCACATTATTAGAGATAATGAGGCTCCAGTACAAAAGCACTGACAGGCAAGATGGAAAAGCATTTGTGTGGGCTAAGTGCATTTTGTTAGGACAAGATATTACCTGTCCCCTGAGAATATGATCATGACAGTTTTTCCCTCTCCAAAATACTTTTAAACGTTATTTCGCTCCTCCCCAAGCCGGTCAATGTGTGTGTGGCTGTTCTGTTGTTCTTACCTTCCTCTTGCTTGCACCTATCACTGTGGGCAGCCAGCGGCTCTCCCTCGTATCCATTAGTAAGAAGATCACATCGTGTTCTGAAATGAGCTTCTCCAGGTGCTCGACATCCTTCTGGGCCTGGGAAAGAGTGGCCTCAGAGAAATTCACCGGGTGACCGGGCATAGGGATGCTCATGTTGAATCCCTCTGCATTCTGAGGAAGTAGACAGAGACAAAGAGGAAACACAAGGAGACAAGGAATTAGAAACGGATCTCATCACTTAGAAGATTAATGCTCCACGTGCAAATGTAGTCCTTTTTGCATTCAACTATTTTTTTCCATGGAAGATAATGTGTTCTTTTTAGTTTTATATTTGCAATAGCTGTACATTCTCAACCATTAAAAATGCCACATCTGAAGTATTTGAATTATACATTTAAAATCACTCAAGCATTTACATTCCACAGTGTGTCTAGAAATCAAAATTGTTAAGTTTGGGAAGGTTTTGAAAACACTCAAAACAAATAAAACCTACATTGTGTCAAAAATGTACTTCAACATTTGATGTCCTATAGGGTCTTTTTATGGAAAGAAAATGGATCAGCTGCCGTTAGTGAGCAAGTCAGAAGCTAAAAAGTGAGCAGAGCCAAAATGGTCCTTTGATGTGCCTCTGCTGAGTGAGATGCTAGTCTAGACAGATACGTGATGGCAGAGCAGGTGCAGTCACTGAACTGTCCCTCTGGGGAATAGTTCTTCACCTCGTGGCCACAGCACACCTGAGTCCACATACATGTACTCTCCTGTATAAGTCGATGGGAAAGTATAAAAGGAAACCTTGAATCTCCACTTCAAGCTCCACAAGAAATCTGAAATGACTTTTATTGTCAATTGCCAAACCTCAATATATATATATATATATATATATATATATATATATATATATATATATATATATATAACTATCTCCAGGGATTGCAGGAATGACATCAAAGCAAACTAAATGTCAAGAGTAAATGAACAGTGAAGAGAGGGAGAGAAAAGGGCAAAGACGAGGTGTGAGATCTTAACAAGAAGGAATGCCACTTTTACCGAATCAGAGGAATTTACACACTGCCTTCGCTGTAAATGTGTCAAGAGTGGGAGTGTTAACTCGGGCTGGAATTTACATTGCACTCTGACGCAAGTGTTGCTAAGCATTGCGGAGGTAGTTTGTTGTAGAGTGATGTTAATCATATTCATAGTTCCACTACAAACACTTCAAGTCAAACAAATAAAACAAAAAATGATTCCCATTGTGGAAAAATATCTCCCTCCAAGGAGAAAAAACACTCAATGATAATCCAACAATGCCACTGTTGATACTTCAACCAGCTCTGACCTCACTGTTGATCAAATGTAAAGAAGAAAAAAGGGGTTGGTGCCAACACGACAAAATACCCTTTAAATGTCAGGTATTAGTATTTGTCCGCAGACAAAATATTAAATCTGCTTACGACCTTTTCAACATTGTGACCTTGTGTGAACAGACACCTCTCGGTTCAATCGGTGCTGTCTGCTATCAGAGTCTATATTTGTATCTTTCTTTCACACCTGGGGGGTATACTGCGAAGCAGGATTTTCGCTTAGCCGGCTAAATTCAGGGAAAACTCCGGCTTTCCGGTCATCCGAAGCTGGTTCTCTTTTTAGCAGGCTAGATCTCCATGGTAATATATGCTAAGCAGCTAACCTGGTCGGGACCAGGTTAGGTTGCAGGCTAAGAGCTCAACTCAGTGAAAGCACCGCCTGCTGACCAATCAGAGCTCAGTGTGCGGAGTTTAAAGCGATCAAGTCATATTACAGGAGAAAGGAAATACAGAAAAACTGCCGTCGCAGGAAAGACGGCCGGCAAAAATCACCGACTGTGTGAACGTGAACATTAATACAATATCACCTCCCATCTTCAGAGCAATCTGACTATTATAACATTAGCGTTAAGAAAGCTTACTTAAATATCGGCCACAACATAAGTAACCGGATCAGAGTACATTAAGTACAGTCCGCGGCATATCACTTCATAATGTATCACATATCTCCTTATCTGAGTCAGCTGAGCCGTATCTGGCCGTGCAACACTCACAGTCTCACATACTGTATGCAGAAGTATTATTTTAAGCAACACATAAGTTGACGAAACACTCGAGACAAATGTAATTGAAGTCAGATCGTGTTTTAGACGGGGCAGTGATATCATAAACCTGTTAATGTACGCATTCAAACACTTTTTCTTTTGCCAGCTGTATTCACCTTGCAGGTGCAGCTCTGAGGCTTTGATCCTGGATCAAGTGTTTAAGTCATGGATGTTTAAAGTTTAACTTCTTCATTTTTGACTAGTATTAAAGTTCACTTTTCATTCAGGAAGTATGACGCTGCGCTGTCAGTGCGCTTCTCCATGTTTGTGATTGGTCGAATGCTCCAAATACCACCCCTTTCATGTGAACGCGCACCTAACTAGATAGGACACGGCTGGCTTGAGCGATCCACTTGATAACCAGCGTCGTAGTACAGTTTAGCGAGAGCGCGTATGTTTTGGATTAGGCCAACCGGCTAACTCAAACATATCCAGGTTAGGTTGAACCAGGTTCGTAGCATAGGCCCCTGGTGCCACTGTGTTTGTAGCAAAACAAGGCAGGAAGAGAGAGAGAGAGAGAGAGAGAGAGAGAGAGAGAGAGAGAGAGAGAGAGAGAGAAGAGGAGAGAGAGAGAGAGAGAGGAGAGATGAAGAGAGAGAGAGAGAGAGAGAGAGAGAGAGAGAGAGAGAGAGAGAGAGAGAGAGAGAGAGAAGAGAGAGAGAGAGGAGAGAGAGAGAGAGAGAGAGGAGATGAGAGAGAGAGAGAGAGACACACACACACACACCACACACACACACCACACACACACACACACACACACACACACACACACACACACCACACACACACACACACACACACACACACACACACAACACACACACACACACACACACACACACAAATAGAAGGGCAGGTATGGGTGCAGCTTGTATTGCCTGTGGACAAACGAACTGTCGAGACAAACATCATGAAGGTGAGCCATCAATCAAGTGTTAAACCTTCTGTTCTTCACGTCATGTCATTCCCGGAGGAAAAGGAGAGGAACAAATTACAAGGGCAGCAAAGTGGCAGGGATATAGATTTGATGACATGCCAAATATTTGTGCGTGTGTGTAAATGGGCCGTAAGGAAGACATAAGACATATTCTTGTTGCTGACTATTATCCAGACCCATTGTATCATGTTCAGGAACAACCTATTACAGAGATTTCACAGTCTGCAGGGTGTACAACTTTTATATGAGGCTTTAGTCTTTCTAAGGTCAAGGGAAATCCGATAATAGTTTACCGGTCAGACAGTGAGTGAGTCTCCAAGTGCTTTCACATAAAGACTAACCAGGTGTTTTCTAACTGCCGTCTGCTTGACTGGCACAAGGCGCCTCAGAGTTAAGACGTTCAGTTCCTCAGACTGAGCTCTACATTGCATACCAAATGCTTGAGTTTGCAACACTTCAAAGTGATGCTTCAAAACATTATAAAAAACTAAAACTGCTGACTGAATGTATGGCAATATATAATATCAGGAACACCTCCTGGTATTGCAACAGTATGGGAAAGAGAACTTAGATCATTTACATTAGCGTATTAGCAGTAACAATACACTCCTTTAAATATACTCAATGCCAGGTACCATTTCTGGATGAAAAAATATACTTCAGTAGAAGTATAGAAGTATTTGGCAAAGTGTATTTAAACAAAGTACGAGAGTATCAACATGTGTAATAACTGCTACACAAGAAGCTGTTCCAACTGAGCAAATGGTTTACTGAATCACAGAATGACATAACATTTGAGTGCAGGCCAAATTCAAGCGAATCAACCTCTTATGAACTGCCTACATCTTCTGATAAACATGAATGCATCATCACACAAATGTTCCCATGATTCACATCATAAATATGCATCCGTCATTGTTTCTACAAGTAGCTTAATAAGTTCATGGTTTTGCACTAAAACGGAGCCCTGTTTCGAGTGTTTGGCTGTTTTTTCAATTAGTAATGTAGCAAAACATCTCCCCCAGAGAACCCACTCATTAATCAACAAACGAATGAGATGCAGCATTAATATACGAGGAGCACATCACAGCCATGACTAATCAAAAAGGAATATGATTATATGGGAATTGGATTATAAGCCCAACCAACATTTTGATTGTTATAATGGCAATGCTGATATATATATAAAAGGAGCTGTTGCAACAAATTCAAAAAATAGAAACATAGCACTTGTCAAATGTAGGTATTAAACCAACAAGGACAGATTGGTAGGATTTTGGATGATTGATCCCCACATGATGTGAGATCATACTCCACAGCCTGGCCATTAGTATTTGACTTCAAGTACTCACCACACCAGGAAAGATCTTGGTGAGGCGGTCCACAGCTGCAAGGGCTTTGGACTTCCCTCCTCCGAGGCAGTCCTCAAACTCATAGAGCGGCTGCCGGACTGGATTGGAGTATGAAATATTCGCGTTGTCTACAAATGTGATGTGTCTCACTCCCCATCCCTGGAGAAAAAAACATTCATATTTTAATCACATCATTTTGAACCTCTATTTATTGACACTTTGTTAGCAGCTTCAGTGACAATGAGCGGTAGGTTATGTTCTCAGTGTGCATTTAGAAATGAATGCTTCCATTCATTTTGGAATAATGAATACATCAGTGTGAAATTATTCTAGCTTTCTGATTAAAATCACTCTCTATTGTTACAAGGTCTCGCCACCATATCAATTAAGTTGCACCAGGGTATTCATCATGTTCACATTGAGTGACAGAGGGTAATAATAAGTGCCCTCAGAACAGAAGAGTGAGAGCACAAAAAGAAAAATGTTGCTTATTTTTCCGGTGCAGTCTTGAAAGCAATATATTATAGTTGTCTTTGTATTTTTGATAGTGGAGTCTATTAAAGTGACGTGGACGTACATCATCTGAAAATGTTGTTTTTTTAGTTAGGAATGTTTTGATCTTTAAAGAGATTTTGTTTTATTCCAACAAGTTAGGCTGCCACTTAAATCGTGTTCACTTTTACAGATTCTGGGAGAAATAAAAAAGTCTTTCAGAGTTAGTCATCCAATACAATCCTATTTATTTGGTTCAGGTCGAGCTAGCTCGCTGAAAATAGACTCTGGAGGAGTTTTGTGGAGGGTAGAATATTCAAGCGACAAAACATTTCTGTAAAACTCCAATCTGCAGGTATAACCACAGACATTCATTTGCACCATTGCATTGATTCTGATGAGTATGTCACATAGAAAGCATAGCAAACACAGCTCTAGAAACACACAGTCAAATTCCTGCATGCTTGAATCCAAAAATCTATATATCTGAGTTTTATCCTCCCACTCTTACCATGAGAGCCCTGGCTACATTGCAGCCCAGAGTCCCGGCCCCCAGCAGGAGGCACTTTGTGGAGACCACCTTGTCCAGGTCCAGGGTAGGAACCAGCCTCCATCTCATCAGCTTCAGGTTCAGGTCCACTGAGGACTCTGCAAGCCTGGAGAGAGCCAAGGAAGACATTTGTTCACAAAGTAATGAGTGTCCATTTTGTTGCACCTTTCACACATTTCTTTGTTTGTAGTTATTACCTTTTAGGGTCCATGCATTCGCTGAGGTTGACCATCCTTGGACCCATGGCCCCCTTTGGGTTCTTCTCCCAACCTACGCTCTTGGGACACGCTGTGAAAACAGAACATTGATCAAGTTGATTAGGCATAACGTTACCTATTACACAGTGAGAGTTGTGGAGACAGTTTTAAACAAAAGAAAAACCATAATCGCCCACATTACAAAATTGCTAAAATGTTTGTTTTCTTTTTCAAGTTTTGATTAGTGCAGCCCTGACATTTATGCCTGTGTTATCTGAAAACACTTAAAGAATATGTCACGGCTGTGTGTCTTGTTATTCTGTCATCTTTGAAGATTATTTTTCAAGTAGGAAAAGTTCATTTAAAAAAAGCATTGACAGCATTTCAACAGTAAGAGGGCGAATGAGAATTTATTTCTCTCTACTGTGTGATTGTACAAATTAAATAGTGTTGAATTATACCATATGGGATTGTGAATGTAAATTAACTTGAAATGTATTTAATCTTGCCAAATAGTAAGCCACTTTTGGTCGTGGCAAGTACTGACCATGTTGTGTCTGAGGTATCCTTATTAAGCCATTTGGAAACAATACCAAATCTGTCCATGCACAATCAAACAATAAGGCTGAATAATGTTGTTGTAGGATGAATACGTCCTCAGTGAGTCAATTAAAGGCAACGCTGTGTTGAAGAGGTAGACCGAAGTATACAAAGACACGCCGTCTGATCTCAACAACCTCCACCCTCTTTGCTGCTATTACCATTTAAAATTACGTTCATGCCTTATTCACAGGATAAAGGAATACTAGAAAGGCAGTGTGAGATTAGTGTGGTTTCAAAAGGATGCAAAAAGTGTCAGTGCAAAATAAGCTATGAAGAACACAGAAGCATAGTATGGACGGATTAGGGCTGCACAATAATTAAACATTCATTGTGATCACGGCATTTGACAAGTATATTCATGTTATTGTGACAGTGAATTTAACATGCATGCTCTATCTATAGAAAACCTGCTGCATGTCAAATCAAGCGCTCCCTAAACTAACAGCCAGCCACCAGGGGGCGCTCGAGATGTTTTGGCTTTACTCTGGGGGATATGCCATGCCTAAGTCTGTACCCTACAGCAGCAGCCAGTGAAACATCCCTAAATGTGGCTACCATCCAGAGTTGAAGGGATACAAACAGAAAAGTGCAAACAGGCGGAAACGTAATTCCCGGAATCATTTTCTTGATGTAAAGATGTGTTCATTAGATGAAATGTAGAGCAGTGTGAAATTGAAATCAGGGCTTTGTTTGATAAAAAGGATTTTTACCTGAAAATAAATTAGTAACTTTGGTAAATTAGGGTGATTATCTTCTTGGCAATAAACATTCATTGCTACGGATAAAACCACACAAACATTAAAGAAATACAATTACCTGAGTTGAGGGGAAACTCAGGTAGTTTTATCTGGAAGATGACACTGTGCTGAATGGAACGGCTGCCCTGCAGAGTTCTGTCCCTGAAACACAGCACCTCCACTGTGTCCAGCTTAGAGCCCCTGAAAAACACACAAACAAACAAAAATAAGGGATATGCTAAAGTAAAAGAACGGTAAAAAAACAGCATGCACAAATTAGAAGTTATCGTGTAAACAAGAAATGAGAAAAATCTCACAAAAACAACTTAATAACTGAATATGCTGTTTCCCCTTGCTAATGCAAGACACACCACTGATAACTGAGCACTCACACACATATGATCAACACAAATCCACACAACACATTTCCCCTAATATGGTACTAAATGACCACAGTCACATTACACAATCAGACTGCAGCGGAAAGACTGAATAAGCGAGACTTTGCGGCTACATTATAATTCTTTCTTCACCCACCTCAGCCAGCATCAACAGTTTATGTTTAACACTGACAGAAAAAAGATTGATGAAGTTTGTATTTGATCAAATCTGCAGCTCAATACGGAGCACAAGCGCTTATCTGTATTTGCTGCTGATAAGCTACCGGTATCAAGGCATACTATTGCTAAACTGCTCCCACTGGGAGTTCCTTGTTTAAATGAAAAATAATTATGCAATAAAAAATATCACTAACAAAGCAACACAAGTGCCAGGAAAAACTAAACTCCCTAAGCAAAAAAATGATGGACATGTTTTAACTTCATTGAAATGGCAGTCATGAAATGTGAAGCGACTGATCATTTATTGTCAACCTCAGCTGATGATGCTATATGATCAAGTAGTGTAGACATATTCAAGATCAATCTGGAGATATATCTAGTTTGTTCTTGTTTAAGATTAGAAATACATCATAGTTATCACATTGTGACATACTCTTCTGTTGTATATCAATTGGACATTTAAAGAATGAACATTTTTTTTGAAAATGTATTTAGTTGGTCCTTTACTTTTTGTCTGTCGGTGTGCATGTCTAACTCTGTAAAGCGCATTAAGATTGTTTTCCACTTATAAACCGGAAAAAATAAATGATGTTAATCCAGGGTTTAGGAAAGAAACATGCTTAATAACAAAAAAGCACAGCACAGCATTTATTGGAAATAGAGGACACTAATGAGATATAATTGATTTGTCATAGATGGCTAAAAATATCTAGAGAAGCAGATATAATACGTTTTGCAACAACATAAGGAACTGTCTCAAATGATAATATGAGATGTGATGGGCAATAAACCCTTTAAGGAAAGCCTTGTATAAATCAACAATAAATTATATATGCAAGTAGGCCGCATCATTTGTAACAAACAGAATACCATGTTGGGTATTTTAGATGTCTAAGTGATCCCACCATTGGCGAACAGAACAATTTCAGTTTTACTTTCCTAATATTGCATCTGTCTTTTCAAATACTTTCTTACAATCTCAGATGCAATTTGACCAATTTTCGATTTTTCTTTCATGCAGCCTTTAAACTACAGAATTACCTTGAGAAAACATTGCACAAAATAAACTCTCAATTGCAAAAGTTATAATAAAGTACGATATTAAAATGCCTGCATGACACCAACAGTGCATGCCATTTGGTTTAAATCATCTGTGTACACATTTTAAGAAATGCTCAGACATTCCTTTCTTAGATGTATTACTTAAAACATTTGATCCAAGCACTTGCACTCACTCATCCGTGGTGTGCTCACATTTCTTCTCTGTAAATACTTCAGTAAAAATATATTGCTTTGCAAAGCCCACACAAGCTTCCACATACCACCATCATGTGCACGACCACTTGAGTCTGTAAACAACTGTAGTAATTTATGAGCTGTAACAGAATGCATTAAAATCTGTTACTCCTGTTCACAAAACAAGATGGCGCATGTGTGTTCTGCTGGATTTGTACAAAATGCCCTCTCAGACTCCTGCTACTAGACCACTCCTGCTTTCAAAACAACAGTGGTTCAGACAGAAACATTTATAACAACTTCAGTTGATAGAAACAAATATTTTAGAAAATGTGTAGCATTAAGTGGCTAAATACTTTGTGAGTATCAGGAGTTTCAAGAATCCCAAAATGCATGGCCTTCCCATGCCATGCATATTGCATGTTATGTTTGTGTGTTTCCACTAGGAAGCCTACAGTATGGTGTCCATTGACAGCAGCTGCCGTGTGCTACTGTATGTGTCATATATCGGTCTGGCATGTGTTAACAAGGTAGCCATTTGATCAACTACTTGTTGCAATGATCACAAGCACAAAGCCTTGGTAACGTACATACATGTATGTGCTGTAATGTTCTATGTAGTTGTCCATCTTTGAGTAATATTCTTAATATTTGGGTGGATAAAATAGTTTTTGTGAAATGTTTAACCTTGCCTTTAGACATGTCATGTTGAAATGTCTAAAGGCAAGGTTAAACATTTCACAAAAGAATAGTCTGGAAAGAATTACTTTTGTTTTAAAACTATGACTTAGCAACAACAAGATATTGCGCAAAATGGACCATCAGAATCATACAGCTTTAATTATTCTCATACAGTAACTGTGAAACTCTAACAACAACACTGTTAGGAATAAGTGTGCCAGTGAAGCTGTTATTTTAGTTTTCTGTAATGATACAAAGCTATGCAAGTATCGCCATTCACTTTGGAAGATCAACATTTTAAATCAGACCAGCTTCCTACACTTGAGAGTCAGGAAATTAGTTAAGCAGGCATTTCCTGTCTTTCTGTGGCGTTGTGCCTAAATAAAATAGTTGATGTAATCAGAAAAACACTCCGCATGTGTTTATAAAAAAAGAAAATCCTTTAGAGAACTTCCTCTTCTTTTACCAGCATAAAAAACACACACACAAGAAGGAAGGGAATTACCATTGGTAAGCTAATAGGACCAGCAGATTTCTCAAAGGCCAGCCCGGATGTTGAGACAGAGTACACGGATCGTAGACACCCACAGTAACCTAGAAAAAACAAACAAGGTGTGTTTACTTTACCAAATAGGGATTCTGTGTGTGTGTGTGTGTGTGTGTGTGTGTGTGTGTGTGTGTGTGTGTGTGTGTGTGTGTGTGTGTGTGTGTGTGTGTGTGTGTGTGTGTGTGTGTGTGTGTGTGTGTGTGTGTGTGTGTGTGTGTGTGTGTGTGTGTGTGTGTGTGTGTGTGTGTGAGTGAGAGAGAGAGAGTGTTGTACAAATACAGTCAAATAAAGTACTGTATAAAACAATCCAACAGAGCAGAAATCTTTGAAAGCTGGGAAAAATGTTCCCTATATAAAAAAAATTATACTCTTGCATAAAATATTTATCCACAACACAAAATGAAGTAGTACCTTCTTAGTATCAGTGAAGAACGTGTCCCAGTCACTGAGTGCAGCCATCTGAACCGTGTCTTCTGTGTACTTCATTAGGAAGTAAGGCACTGCAGTGGTCTCTTTTTTGATACACATTGAGTCATAGGCATCCTGCAAGGCTGTGATCTGAGACAGAGCATAGGCAGTCAGCTAAAAGTAAAAGATCGGTGCTGTACATGCAGTGTTTCCCCTACCATTGTCTTGGAGGGGGGCGCGGGGCTCCGACGCGTTGGCGCCAACGGAGCCCCGCGCCCCCCCTGAAATTCAAGGTGTTTAAAAAAAATGTTGTTACTGTCTACTGTCACTTTTCACATTGAACATGTGCTCTTTTATTAAATAAACTAAACGCTTTCATTTTAAGTTGTGAGTTTAGTGTTTTTGACCCTAAGAAACGCTGATGCATTAATCAATAACAATAATCCACAGCGCCTCCGTCTGCTCCAGAGGATTTAAAAAATATATATCCCAATGCCGCCGCCACCCCCCCCCCCACCCCGCTCAGGCAGCGCCCCCCCCCAAAGCAGTAAACCTAGGGGAAACACTGACATGCATATAGAGAGAGAGCTTTTGAATGGCAATCATAATGACTATCAAGACCACAGCTGCCCCCCACCTCAGGGGTTAGACATTTATTGTCAGCCAAGCAGCAGGAACAGGTAAGAACTTATCTACACTGAACCTGGCACTGCAGTACCAAAATAATTATAATTTCCTAAAGCATACATTCTGACATATTTGACTGGTAATATAAAGTAAAGCATGGTTTAAAGGATATTATAGCTCTCATTACACGGCAGCCATGGCTTTGGTAAGAGCTTTAGTGAACACATACACTGTAACTGTTTGGTGTTTCTACCCATGTACTGTATACCAGACTCTTGCAGTTGGAGTCATGCTGTTCATGAGTCATTCTAATACTTTCTTAATGAGGCTTTTCACTTCTTGGATCCACTGACCTGAGAAATAGCATTCATTTCACTTCATTATACTATTCTATAACCCACACACTATTAGACAGACCAAGCAGATTTAAACAAGACTGTTAGGAGCTGCCTCCATTTCATTTTCTTAAGAAAGTTTTTTAGCAATATCGTGCGGTATTTGGTCAAAAAATTGGACAAGTGGAAATAATATTGGAATTTCAGGGCCAACATGTTTTTCTTTTTGTATTCTATGGAAAACAGCCAACAGTATTAACTCCTAACTATACAGTAGTGCACACATTAGATCTATAATTTGTAAAGAGCATCAACATTTGTGCGTGTTATGTCAAGAACATTTTTTTGAAAATATTTTACAATTTCAGAAAAGAGGAAGATAAAATACGAGATAATGTTCATTCCCGTTATTGTATAACGATCTTTAAAAAAGGCAAACCTGTTTTGCTGAGAAAACTTGTTCTAGGGCAGAGGGCTGTTTCACAATCTTTATTCCCTCTGGGAAACAAAGAGCAGGGAAGCAGAACCAGTAGTAGAAGTGGTACTTCTTCAAATCCTAGAGGAAAAAAAAGAAATAAAAATAATGGCTAAAAGAGTCAAACACAAAGTAATTAATATATAAAACAAAACATGTATAAGATGCTGTTTATACTAACTGCAAAGGTCAGCAGGATGAATTTGCAGAGGATGGACGGGTCCTTCAACGCAGCCCCGGACTGTATAGCATCCCATATCTACAAAGCAAAAGGAAGTAAACAAATGCACAACTTAGTGATTTAGTCTTTATTTTACCAAAATTCCTTAACAGATGTTGGTATGCGAATGTCTGGGTGAAAATCCCAATGTTTTTCTTTTACCTCCTTGGCCTCTTTCTCCAGCAGAGCCTTCTTATCGGAGGTCTTAAAGGCATCGAGTGTGTTGGTGTTATACAGCGTTCCAACAGTTGGACAGCAACGGGCTGGTGTGGGACTGTCCCTGACAGGAAAACACATCAGAATATTTGCATTAAATTGTTAGTACTAACTGTACAAGTTTGTTTTGACATGCTACATATAGCTTCATTTAAGGTTTTCAATTGACAGGAAGGGGAGAGCTGTTCCAAATAGATTTGGACCCAAAATTGAGACCAATTCATAATTCTGTACCAATAAAAACGTTACTCAACTTTTATGAAAGCTAAAAAGATATTAGATTGAATAATTTGACCTAAATTCAATTTTGACTTGAAATGATGAAGGCAAACGTGTATTTATTTCTGAACCAATTGCAGAGTTAAAAATGATATATGAAAGAAAAAGCATGAGAAACCATTCATAGCTTAAATAACTTGTTGTCAACTCAATTAAAATAGGCATCAGTCAATTGGAGAGTGGTAGCAGGTTCAAAATTGTGTTTAAAACTTTTATTTTTTTATTACTTTTACTTACATTTGAAACATTCATTAAACTTAGGGTTAGGATACAGCTTACATGGTTTATACGCACTATACTTCATCATACTTACACTTCAAATGCACTGAACTCCAATGTCAGGCGAGTGGGCAAACCAAGTGGGTCACCTATATGACAGAAATGTGAATAAATTAGTCATCCATTTTTCAAAGTTGTTATTTAAAATTCACTAATCCAGGTTACGAAATTCCTCCGGAACTGTTTAAATTGTCAAAGTAAAAACAACAGCCAGATAAAAGTCATCGAAAACTGATCTGATTACTCACCATTGTAGTAATATCCTTTGATACACTTGGGGCTTTCGTCCAATCTATAGTCGTTGAGTTTCTTCTGAGTCAGCTGGTGCCAGAAGCCGGCCTCCAGAGCGCTGCTGAAGGGAGCAAACTGCAGCTTGAGGTCTGGAGTGGAGGACGCTGCTTCACTGGTGTCAGATGCCATCACTTCAATAACAGTTTGAGCAGCCAAATACGACAATCTGTGAAATTAAACAGTCTTAGGTTATAAAATAGTTGCAGGCTCTATAAGCTGTTGTGACCTCAACAAACTTTCAGAACGGTTGCATTTCCCTTTGATGATGAAACTAACGGGCTTAACACATGCACAAAACAAGAACATATTATAATCCTGACTTCTGATAGTGCAGTTTTAATATACAACCCAGTGAAGTAAACTGCAAATGCATTCACTTGTGTAGATAAAATGGTGAGCTAATTAAGTCAATTCAGCAAACAGTCCATTGGTATAGCACTGAAAAAAACAATATATGTCTCAACCAGTGCATTGGTTTTAAGAAAGGGTGGCTTTTGTTATGCCATGCATCTCTTACTATTGATTAAAAAACTAAATAAATGCTTAAATCAATCACAACAGGACAAGGATGCATAAGGATGTAGGGTGGCATACATTGTAATGCCTTTGTAGGTGAATGTGTGATTTTGAACTTCCCATGTAAAGCTAACTCGATTTGACAGTTATATTATAACCCTAAACATAGCTATTGTTAAACTGTAGCAGCTGGCATTATTGATTGCAATCTACTGCCAGCACATTAAAGTAATCTTCTCTTGAGAAACAAATTATATATTTGTAGTTTTACACAGTTTGTAACAGAACCCAGTGAAAGCAGAAGATGGGATAACTTAAACTGCTCTAACGGGTTTTTTGTTTTTTTCTACACACGACGATTATCTATGAAGACACGAATCACAATGCGAAATACTTGTAACTCAAACCAGATGCATTGGCTTAACATGAATTCATCTATGAAACTATAACTCGCTGAGGTGTGTGCACTTACCAGAAATCCTTACTTCCTGGTGGAGGTGATCATGTGATCGCGGGACTTGTCAACAGAGCTGTGCATTGTGGGTAAGTAGCCTCACAGTGTAGCATATGCTAACGTCAGTGTGTGTACCTCTTGAGTCTTTCTTATGGTGCAAGAGTAATTGAGTAAAATATAAAAAACCAAAATAGAAACATAAACAGCAGCACGACGAAAAACGACAATACGGACAAAACCTTATACGCGCCGTTTCTTTTCATGTCGGACTGAACAGATGTATTCGTGAGGTTAGGGTGCGAGCATAGACTGGGTGCGAGCATAGACTGGGTGCGAGCCACGGGAGGAAAGTGTCTCAGGCGTTAAACCAGTACAACCGGTTTAAAAAAGTCACAAACGAAACGGTAATGTATTCTTAAAGAAATAAGTGCAAATGCCAAATATGTTGTTAAATCAGCTAATAGTTACTAGATCATTTTACTTGAGAATAGCTACCGGTAAAAGGCTTCACCTGGACCCCGGACTACGAGACATTAGGGGCTGTCTCCAAACTACACAGTTGCACAAAAACGCACTATTCTAGTTTTAGTTGTTGTTGTAGTTCTTCTTCTCTGGGTTATAAAGGCGTCCTGCAAAATGCTGCATTACTGCCAACTACTGGATTACAACTATAATCTCCAGCACAATTACATATTAATAACTGAACTCATGAAGGCCCCTTCTCTCAGCTGCTCACTTATCCTGGTAACACCTACACCACTTGAACATTATCCTTTCTGCATCTAGACTTGCGTACATTTTCTCAGACTTTATGTTATACTATCAGTCACGTTATGACTATTGCCAGTAAAAGCCAACAACATCACCTGATCCTTAAAAAAATCTAACCTCCTCATGCTTCCTATCCAACCCAGGTTATCGCTGTCCCCCTACTCTCTTTTGACAGTTGGCCTCCCATTTTGAGGTTCATTAATGCAATACGGTATAGCATAGCAAGACTCCTATTATAAAACAAATAACAATGTGTAAAACAAATAAACATACAGCCCCCTTTGATACCAGATTGCTATTGTCTCTCCTTGATCCCACACCGTCATCCTCCCTCAGAATCGTAAATGTTTAAACACTGGTCTCAACTCCTTATTAAACAATGTCCACCTTCCAGTAATCTTAAATCAAAGCATCCAGAACTCAGCCACATCTCAAATTATCACATCAAATCTCAATCAAATCTATGTACATTTTCTTTCCCACCATGATGGACTAAATGCTTTTTCAAAGCCTTTATTTTTTCTTCAATGTGCAAATTCAGTTTGGTTGTTTTAAGTTCAGTGACATTGTGTGAGCTGTATTAGGTTGAATGTAACCATGATCTAACAGTGAAGTAGACTGGGAGCTGCTGGTCGAGGCAGAAAATTATGTCGGTCCCATCTGGTCTAGTTTAGTTGTCACTACACTGGTGAAATGTATCAAGTACTGTACTAAAGTACTTATTTTCTATACTATGTCTTGCTACAAAACACAAATAAAGTTCAAAGTTGTACTGAGTGTTTTGTTTTTGTTTAATGTGACTACTTCTACTCAACAACATTTCAGAGGGAGATATTGCACTTTTTTTTTTACAAAATGTATTTGAAAGCTAATACTTATATATAATATATAAACACTTGAAAATGAGGGTTTGTAATAATTACAATTATTTGACTATGAGTTGGTTGACAATCATTTCAGTCAGTATTCCTTTAAAAATGTTAACAGCATCTCAAAGATGAGGGTTTTCTCCTTTAAGTACTTTTGACTTTAATACTTTAACTATATTTTCCTGATGCTTGCATATTTTTACTATTTTCAAATAAAAATGTAACTGTACAATTGTAATATAGTATTTTCACATTATGGTACAAGTATTTTTACGTAAGTAAAACATGCATATTTATTCCCTGTATATTTATCAAAGACATCTGAGTAAAATAAAGAAACATACTTATAATTCAATTAATGTTATGATCAATTTCTGTAGATAATTTGGAATTTGTCATATACATATCCAAAAAGATATGGTATCTTTTTTTCTCCCGTTACTCATATGATAAAGTTGATTGTCAGTCTCTCCTTCATACTTACCTTTGTGATTGCTCTTCATTTCACTTACAGTAGAAAAGCCGCTTTTTCATATTGAATGATTTAATTTAAGTACACACTTGCACAAGTCACAGATACATGTTTTCCTGCAGAAGTTAAAGGGGAGGTAGGAAGGGCTTTTTCATTTTGATTTTTTTTTTTTTAAATGTTGGGTCTATGGTCTATACAGTTGCAGGCATATGTGTGCAGTGCCCACTCAGTTAAATCAGCTGCAATCTACTCCTGCTATTACATATCACATACAAATAAACATATATTCCACAAATCTTGTGGAATTTAGAAAATGGCCATCTCTATAACAAGTGTTATGCACCTTTGTTTTTTGGCAGACAATAAACTGTAAATCCCCCTCCATAGATCAGACACAACATAAAATGTAACACATTTCTTCCTGTTAGGAAAAGGTGCAAAGGTCCTTCCTTATGTGTCCTTTTCAAATAAATGAAGGAGGACACTGAACTGAAGGTGATCATTTAATTTCTCATTAATCCTAGCTTGGCAGGCTTTCTTGGAATAACAGCAACAGAAGAAAAGCATCTATGCTCTGCACTCATATACTAGAAGATTTGGTATGATGTAATAACTTTTATTTTAACGCCATGCCTGTGCCTCTAAGCACTCAAATGAAGGAAGATGTAAAGATATGTCATCCATATGCCCAGTGCTATTACACTTGTAGGCTTGACATGCCCCCCAAATCAAGCTTTCTACTTGTAAGAATGAAAAAGGTTTTTGTACAACTGAACAAACAGCCCATATTTTACATTACTATTCACCTTTCTTCATCTTTTCTTACCATTGGTGTTAGTTTTGGCAAATCTTAAAGTGCTTGCTATGTTTGCACAATTCAATCAATGCTTAGCAATTTTTGCAACCTACAGTGTAGTATCTATCAGGGTAGCGCCCACGCCCAGCCAGTCATCACTGGAGTGATTTCACTGCAGATCGAATGAAGGCTGCCTAAGGAATATAAAGGTGTATGTATTCGAGGATGGATTACCAACCGGCCAATGCAGGCGACTTCCCCTTACCTCCAGCATTTTAACAAAATTATATGTCCCATTTTGAAGGTGCAACATTTTATATTGCACTCACATGGTTCATATTCCTAAATTAAGGTATGTTTAATCAAAGCATTGACAATTGACATGAACAAAACCTAAGGCCAGTTAGATCATGTTTTTTTTGCATCATAAAGCAACAACAACAAAAAACAATGAAGATGTGCTCTATAGTCTGAAATGGATGGTAACTTTGCTGCAGCAGGGGCTCCTCAAGACCCCCAGAAAAATTAATAGTGCAATGTTTGTCACCTTCATATACTGTACATCATTCAATATTCAAAACACAGCACAAGACTTTTAAGTATTGCCCCAATTTAAATTGTAGCTTTTGTAAGTGACTGCTATCCTTCAAATGCCTGGTACTCATACAAGGAGGGTTATGAAAAGAGAATGTGATTATTATAGACTACAGACAAGACATTTTCACTATTTTGCCAGGAATGAAACTCTGAGGGAACGGAATAGCAGCTGGAATGTATCGTGACAAGTCTTCAAATTGAAAAACCATTCTTGCAGAAATGCCCATAATATTGAACATCATAACATTCAGCAGCCTCATGTTGAGAGCAGTGTGGGACTGGGACAGGATATGCAGTTGAACTATCTTAGAAGAATATGTGAGAAGTTATTTTGTAATAGCAGAATTTCACCACTAAAGTTAGAATAGATAGAGATAAAGTTAGTGGCTCCATCTTGTTGATATAGATGTACGGGAAAGTTGACAGATTGCAATCGCACTTCTTCCAGCTCAGTTCCACCCCCCTCTGATTTGTTTGATTTTGCTTAGTAGTGACTCACACTATGTCTGTGTTCACTGAATATGGTGATATATATTTTTTTCTCTTGATCTAGATTTTCTTGGAGTTGCATGTTAACGTATTACAGCCTTATTTTGATTCACACAAGTTGAAATACAGAGTGTGCCTCTCATGGTAGACAATCTGCAAACATTGATTTAACATTATGGGAGTGGTAACATGTTTGTGTAACATCATTAGATTTTGTATTCACAACCAGATTTCAGGCATAGCCTTTTCTAATGCCTGACATAATTGTGGTGTAAAGCTTGAATCAATACAAATGCAATATCTGAGACTTAAATGTATGGTGGCTTTTCCTCAGCATTGTGGAATGATATGAGGTGTTCTTTGGCTAATGACATGAAAAGAGCGGCTGAATCACATCATCAAGTAGACGCGTGTAAAACGGTTAGCAATTAGTTGAAAAGGCCAGTTTGTTCCTCTTTGGTTAGAGTGATTTTTGTTGACTGTGAAAATGTTCTGTATGACGAACCCACTATTAAGCCAGTATGAGTATAAATAGTGTATACTGTAAATGCAAATATACATCTCGAGTTAACACTTTGTATCTGGCATTCAGTCTCATTTGACTCAAAAATAGCTAAGAGTTGACAAAGCACAAACAAGATAAAACAAGACCAGAAGATTTTAACAGATTATCATGAACATCGTTATTTTAATGTGTGAAAACACAATGAAATATTTTTTAGGTTTAATAAAAAAGGGTAAAATAAAGACTCAACTGAGAAGATCCCAAATCAACCTCCCTGCTAACAGCTCAACAGATGATTTGAAAGGAAATTAATGTTCCAAATCCTTTTTTAATGATGAGGAAACAGTGTAAAAACTGCTCACAAATGCATGTTTGTAAAATGTTAAATATATAATGTATAATGTTACATCTCTTATAGTGCATACAAATAAATAAAATGTTTTTCTTCAAAAATGCATTTTTATACACAGTTTTCCTCCGCTCTGGACCAGAGAGCAAATACACTAGATTCACATTCCTTGGGGTGAGAGATCAGATTATTTTGATATTTAGCGTCTCTGGTCTTAGACATGCTTTGTTATCATAAGCACAACATAGACAAAATAAATAACATTAACGTTAGACATCTCCCTGAGCTTTTGCCATAGGTTGGAATTGAAGGGGAATAAAGTTGTAAATAATAAGATTCACAACAAACAAAAATAACTGAAAAATACATTGTTTTCATCTGCATTTACAAAGCTCATGTATCCAAGGGTGATTACGACATTGAATTGATGCAACAGATGTTTTCTCTATACTGTCTATGTGTATATCAGCAGCACATTGACCCCCATGATTCTATTCTACTTCTTCATTATGTAACTATCAGTCACCATCAAATATTGAGAATACTTTTGAAGACTCGCTTGAAGTTCCCATTGCACAGTGGGTATATAAAAGGGTTGAGAGTGGAGTTGATGTAACCTAGCCATATTGTGAACATGTGAAGGTCATGGTGCACACACTCTCTGCAGAACGCCATGACCATGAAAGCTATGAAGTATGGTATCCAACACAACAAGAAAGCAGCAATTATAAAGCCCAATTGCTTGGCTGCCTTGTGCTCCTTATGGATCCTCAGGCTTTGGATACGCTGACATGATTGGTCAATAAACCTTTGCCACGTCTGTCTCAGAGTCACTGCATTTGCTGATTCCAATGTGGCATCTTCAGCCTCTTCTTTGGTCCAGGGCAGAGTGTGACTGGGGTCGTAGTTGTTGTAGAGACCGGAGGTGTATCTTTGCACATCTGAAACCTGGTTGATATCACAGACACCACTCACTGACTTTGTCACTGTCACGTGACATTCATTTAAAGACGCTTGAATTTTGTTCTCATTATTCCCCTCTGGGCAGTTAATGTCCTGTGGCACTGCAGGTTGATTCAGAGGAATCTCAGTGTCTGACTGCTTCTCCTCAGGAGACAACGAGCAACCGTTGACCTTTTTTTCCATTCTGAATCGTTTGGTTGTCATGGCTAGCAACGACGTATGCTGGCACTTGACACCAATTTTTCTGTGTGCTCTGGATAAAGACATTTTAGTTCTTTCAAGATCTTCGAGGGAATATGGCTGATCTAGAGTGTTCTGGTCCAACAAGCGTTGTTTTTTAGAGAGTTTCATTGGAACGTTACATTCCCTCTTTGGTGATTCGGGGTCATTTTTTACAGGCGTCTGGGCATTTTGTCCATTCTCATTTTCCCCAAACGAGTCAGTCGGATGAATGATTCTCTCTCTGTCTCTGAGATGTTGCCGTACTGCCAAGTAGATGTGCGTGTAAAACCACAACATCAAAATTGATGGTACGTAGAAGTTAAAGACGGCAGTTACAACCTTAAACCACGTGACAAAGCGGAAGTCAGTGTCACACTTGTTCTCCTCCTCAGGTTTAAGGTCTACATGACTGAAAGACCTCCATCCTAAAATTGGAATAATCCACATCATGGACAGCAACCACGCTCCAGAAATCATCACAGTGGCTTTGCCCCGCGTTCGATATTTCAGGTACTTAAGCGGCTGTCTTACAGAGCGGTACCGATCCAAACACAGAATAAACAAGCTGAAAATTGATGCTGTGCTAGCCACATAGTCCATAATAAGCCAAAATTGGCAGACTGCCCGCCCCAACTTCCATTCATCCTCCAACAAATACACAAGGTTTAGAGGCATGACTGTGGTCCCTACGATCAGATCTGCCACAGAAAGGCTGACAATGTAGAGGTTCCCGACAGTGTGGAGGCTCTTCTCTTTCTTCACTGCGTAGAGGACGAGCAAGTTCATCAAGATGGTGAGGAGGGAAAGAAACCCCAGGCTGACCCCCAGCAAGGCATTATGAAAGCGGCCATGGAAGGTCAGGGTGTGATTGCTCCTCAGATCCTCTGCATCGAGGAGGCCACTCCAGCTGCTGTTGCTGTTATTGACATATCTTAGTGTGTTAGGGTGGAGAGGGTCTGTGGAAGGGGACAGACCGGACTCCATCATGGTAGGTGAGACTGTCACCTATAGATCCAGTCATATCCTGTATAATCGTAGAAGAGTGTGTTTTAAACAGTCCACCAAAACATACTCATGTCTCAGTTTGGATCATTCACTGACAGCCTCACTACCAGTTCATACAGTATGTTTGGTCAAAGGAGGGATATCATCCAGTTTAAGGCGTTACTTATTGTGGTCTTGATCTGTAGTTCATTCCAAATTGCACCTGGAAAACATAAAGCAAAGAAGATTCAAATGTGTCATATATATTTGTCTTCCTACTGAAAATTAAAGTCCCTATTCACACAAAATGTAAAGGTACAGTTGCTGTTATGTTCAAAACACACATTCATTTTAGCCAGTCTCATGATGTCTGCCTCAAAAGACCGGTTTACTGTCTTAGCTTCACAGTTTGTGGGCTGGTAGGTATAACAGTGTTGGTACTGTAGGTACAGTACGCACTCCAGATACCCCTTTGTCTCACATCATATCTATTAACATCAAGTTTAAGATTGTATAAGACATGCAAATGTGAGCATGATTTTGGAATAAATAACTGTGTTTGGAGGCCAATCATACATACATCTAATATACAACTTATTAAAGTGTGATGTGCAAACTGGAAATTCCCATTGCTCACACATTTGGAAGTGTTGACATCTTGTGTCATCTTGTGTCAAGCAGGTAAAGATTTGAAATGAAAAATATGTGTGCATTAATAGATTCTGATTCTGAACATTTCAGTGAGGTAGACAGAGTAGATGTTATTTTAATAGTGGAAGAAATATTAAAGTACCAACACATTAATGTATTCAATATACTGCCTAAGTAAAAGCATTATCAGCCAAATGTATGAAACGAGACAGAGACAATCTGGGTAATTTGCGCCTATAATAACTTATCTCAAATTAATAAATGTTAAAATACAGCTTGTCACATCCTGTTAACCCCTTTGTTGGTATGTACAGTATTTATTGGCCACAATATCTCTTGCTCTTGCTCTTTCTCTTTCGCTGTCCAGCTGGCTTTCTTTAACACTCACACAAAGGGGAGGATGGCAGAGTGCATAAGCGACACAGCAGACAAACTGTCTGTTTGGAGGAAAGGAGGCAATAACCACATTTAATAACATATTTAAATCTGTAAAGCACAGCAGAAAGTCTCATTTTAGAACATATCGATAAGCTACCTTTAGCTGATCAATCATCTCAACTTTTGGGGTATTGATTTAAAAAGAGTGAAATAAGCCTGTTGCCATGGAGGCAGCTGGGTTTTTTTCTATAGACTTTTCGCTTTATGATAATCGTTGCCCTAAAATACGTCATTTGGTCTCTTAAGGACACTAACTCAAACCTAATTATGAAACATGACCAACAAAGAGAAAAAATGTCTGATTTTTGAAGACCACCACCATCCTCTCATATTGAATTCTAACAACAACAACAAACTCATGTCACGGTAGACAGAAAAAGCCATCCTGCAGAATGGATAAATAAATGAAAAATACAGATTATGGACATGTAGGTTTGGCATGTCATGAATAATCAAATGTACTGATATGTAATATCTAATCAAAATCTTGATAATTCAAGGAGGGGAACGGAGGAAGGAAACACCTTCCTTATTGATTAGAACAGAACTCCAACGAAAACTTAAAACCCCATTCTCTACTTCATCACTATTTATCCAGCGGATATGAATTTTCTTTTGTGCCTGCTTACTCACAGATGACTCATAAAAAACAGAAAGTGTTGAGTTCTTAGTCTGAAAAAACACCTCCCATCCAAGAGTTTTTTTTATCAGAGCATCCTCAAAGTGTGACTCACTCTAACTGTCATCATTGATATTAAAATGAGTAACATTTCCTTGCTCTCATCAATCCCCTGTGTTTACATCTTGTGGCTCCACGAAATTCAATAATTACATGTAACTAAGCCAGGGAGACTGATCATAATGGAGGCAGTTAACAAACTGTGGCACTATCCTGTGGATGTTGATGAATGTTGAGTAGCCTTTCAGATGTAATTAAATCAGACTGATATATTCCAACACTCAACGCTTTAGAGTGGTGATAAAGAAGTTGTTATGCCACATTTGAACCAATTACCGTGAAAGCACAACTGAAACTCCTGTACATACGGTATTATACATGTATGCATAATATTTTAAGCATATACTAGAAATGTGTGTGAAATGAATCCACCCAAGAAGTAGAAACGTTATTTATCATCTTTAGCTTGGATGAATCTCTTTGTCGTTGAATATGGATCTGAGCTGAAATGTGTGATTGTAAACCTTTTCTCTCACTGGTTTCATATCCTCTGAAATGTACACTATAACTGTCTCCGCAACACTAATATTCTAGGGAATATATTAGCCTACTCACGGAATACTGTTGCGTGTTTTCCCTGCATTCGAGCAGAACGCCTCTCCTTATCGCACCAGAATAGGACAGGCTATTTATCCAACGCTAATTGTTCAATATAATTATCTGTAATGACCCTTGCCTCCCTGATTTCATTACTAAAGAGCGGGAACACACATTCATATTTTGAAACCTGGAGCCGCTTTATCACAATGAATAATGGAATTAAACAGTGCAGGTCGGTGCGCAGGGAACCACCTGTTGAGCTGCCGAAAAACTTTTAGGCTTTCAGCTCAATCGACAAACACGTCCATATCTTGTTACAATGCTGATAATGAAATGTTTTTTTCAGTTAACTTACTATTGTGAACAATCCAAAACTGTAAGCTAATGCTTCTGGCCAGTGAAGGTAGACTATTTCTAGACTTACCAATCATGCATGAATTTCCAGGAAAGTCGGTGTTATTCCAGTTTGTATTCCGGGTGAAAATCGGAAAACGAGTGAGGCTTTCCCTCTTTCTTTTCACTCTCTCTCTCTCTCTCTCTCTCTCTCTCTCTCTCTCTCTCTCTATCCCCCCCCCCTCTCTCTCTCCCTCTCTGTCTCTCTCTCACAGACTTTGGAGTTCACATGATATCCTGGTAAACCACTGCAGCCATAAAAACGTATCACTAAAATGGTTTACCTTATGACGTTATGCTTCCTCTGTCTGTGTATGATTCACTGGACAGATACACCCAGACTGTGAGCTGCGGTTGTAACTTCCCTTGTTCATGAACCATAGTGTTATCTACATTACTTATGTGTAAGGTACAAGTCAGTGGGATGAATTGCTCACTCATTCTTCCTTACATACCTGTATCTTACTGCGTGCTCTTCATCCTTAATACAACTATAAATGCAATAGTCTTATTACAAACCTATTCAATACATATTATTAAGAAGCCTTGTAAGATTGAGCATATACATTTTTGAAATATGTATGTTTTTTAAATGTCATGCTATGAAAGTAATCATTTGATATCCTTTTTTATAACATTATGGGAATATTCATAGAGCTAAAAACAAATCCACTTTCACACTGGGTACAAAGGTCTTAGCCATTAGTGTGACCATGATTTAAGAGATGTTTGAGGGTTTGGCATACATAAAGCTTAAAAGGGGATTAAAATATATGCATTTCCATTGTTGGGGTGTAATCATTGATCAAGGCTAACATTCATTTTAGAATCTGTATTTTACGTTTGGTTTATAAAATAATGAGGAACCTCAGCACTCAGTGTGCCCAGCAGTGGCAGTTACCTTCCTGATGTTTATCCAATAATAATTGCAAAAGACACTGCTGTAAATGTCATCAAGTTTACCCAGCAAGCATAATATTAAAGCATGACGTGATTCGGGGTTGTGCATTTTGCATTTTATTTGATTGGATTCCTCACCTGAAGAGCCAAGGTCTTTATATGGCTCAGCAGTTGTCTTATTTCCTCCCAAGTCAAATGTGTCTCACCCTCTCTCCAGTATATGGGCATATTGCATTTTTATATTCATTTCAAGAACACTTTACCTGAGGAGGAAAACAAGTATCCCACTGCACTTCATGTTCAGTATATGACAAATAAAAACCTTCAAACCCAATGACGCAGAGCCACAAGTCGCCTGAGTGCAGCTGTAATCCGTCACAATTCTGTCTCAGCCTATTAGTTGGAGACCAGACTTAAAGTGCACCTATCATGCTATTTTTAGGCAATAGCATAGGTCTCAGATATATACAAATATATAAAAAACATGTCTATGAAGTGTTTTGCTCAAAATACCAAACAGATCCCTCATTCTAGCCATGCCTCATATCCCTCTCTTTCACTTCCTGTTTCAAAAGTGCTGATTTGGGGTATAAAGCTGTTAAAAACACATATTGTATAAATATATATATTTATATAAAATACATCAAAAAGTGCATTTTGCATGATTGGTCCCCTTTAATATTTTCATTATCCTGATATAACAAATGACTTCTTTGCCTGATGGTGTCAAATGTGTAAAACCCTGTGGAAGAAAAGATATAAGACTTTCAAACAAGGGGAAACAATGTTGACATTATGTGTACAATTGAGCACAGTATGTTTTTATACTGTATTTTTTTTCTTCCCCTGACTGAATTAAATGTTAAATTGTAAACTTTGATCAAATTGTGCATGCTGTTGTTTATTTAGCCAAATATTTAGCAACAGGCCGTTTTTGCTATGCATAATGTTCTTTGAGGTTCCAAATGAACTTCTGTTGTTGTGTAATGTGATTGTACAACAAAAGAATATAATGTGATTATATTATGTCACATCTGCTTGCGCTTATTGTCTGCTCAGCATTGTTTTGTTTCAATTCCTTGCATTGTACATGCCTTAATTTGCATGTCGCTTGCCTCAAACCTCTATGCTTTCTATCTCCTTCAACATGCTACTTGGCTGCACTCTGTTGTTCTAATGTTTCATGTTGTTTGCTTTATTTGTTGTTCTATTTGCAATGTACTCTGATCAGGAGGCAACATTTGCAAATGAGCCTTTTGGATATCACATGCTCATTTATGAAATAAATCAAATATACACTAGTATTTAGGACAAATTACCCTTTCAGAAGTCCTAAGTTTAATGACCATAGCTAACACCAAACATGAGCAGCTGAGAGTCGGCTTCAGACCCCTTCCAGTCACTTTTAATTGCATAAAAGTGTCTTGCAGCTGCTGTAGATGGCTGCATTGATAACTAGAACATGGAAGTGTAGCTATTATTTGACTAAACACTGCAGATAACTGGTAAAAAAGACTTGTATGTATCATTTTAATTGTCAAGGAGTCGTAACAATATTATTTACATTAATATAGGTAATCTATATTAATAGCTCGGGTCAGAAGAATTTCATTGCAATGTATACACTGTAGCTTATAAAACCTTTGAATCTTGAATCTATATGAATAGCTCCACGCACTTACACAATTATTTTTGAATGACTGTGGAGATGGATATAGTGTTGCTAACATTCCTGTTCAAACCCTACTGAAGAAAACGGAGGGAGAAGAGGTGAAAAGGAAAGGGAGGAAGGAAGGAGGAAAGAAAGAAAGGGAGGGAGGGAGGGAGTGAGTATGTAGTTAAAGGGAGAAATGGAGGATTAGATAAAAAGGAAGGAAAGTTTCAAGAAAGGGACTAGTGTCTGTGTGTTTGTGTCTTTATTGAGGAGAGGATAAGGCGAGAAGGAAACAGTTACCTAAATAGAAAAAATGTGTCACTAAAGGAACAGAAGGTGGTGACAGAAGTGTCCTTATGACTCCTGGATGCCCTTTGAGAAAACCTCCATTTTGACAAACACCATCAAGTCAAGTAGAGCTGCTCTGTGCCAAAGAGCTTGAATGGATTCATGAAAACAGGAAGCCAACCGGTGCTGACAAACTGCCTGAGGGTTTTAAGATTAAAACTTGGTTAGATTGGACAAGGACATCATCAAGGGTTAATTGAGCAGCAAGGGATTTCATATGGGTTGATCAATATGTATAATCTATAATTCATACAAAACTTGGAATAAAATGTAAAACCCTGATCCAAACTGCACACAAATGTGACTGATATGAATGTGCAGTATAGTGACAAGATGTATTCTATTCGTGCTCAAAAGCTTTGTGAGTAATTTGATTTATTTTGTGTTTATTTTGTGCTCACTTGATTGTAGTGCCTGTAGTGTGAATACACACATTGACGTGAGGATGTGTGTGAATGAGTGCGTCACAAGTCTTCCTAATTTGATTAGGGCCAATCTGTACTATTGGAGCCCATAATAGCCCGTAATTACAGAGTGTAAGAAAAAAAACAGACCAGTCACCATTGTTGTGTGGGTTAATTATATCTTTCAAATTAAGCCAGATGCTTCTAATGGAAGTAAATGACTGCCCACAGTCATCAGTGTTATTATTTTGTGCCTGATTTTCAAAAATAATTTGCCAAAACTCAATATAAATGTGCCTCTAACACCACAGCTATTGGGATTGGACCATAAACATTTTCTGTGAGCATTAACATGCTTTAAGTGTTTGTTTTTCTATGAGACAAAAAATATATTATCTAATTTCTCTTCCCCTCCTTTCCATTGCAAGGCTTGCAACATGGCAGACCGTGTTTGTGTATTGTAGGCCAACAGGGACATCTGCTGGTCAGGTTTATTTCTGCTGAGATACTCCATGAAAGAGGTCTGGCAGTGTATGTGTGCTATATGTGGGTCATTTACAAGCTAACAAAACAAATAAAAGCTCTCTTTAGTCCTTTGAATCAGCGTAACCTTCAGTAAAGCCTTCGATATCTCAAGACCAGTCATATAATCTCCAGTATTAAACGCACTGGCCAGTAGATCAGAGTCTCTTGTACATAAATGGAGGAGAAAATCTCCGGCTAATCTCCCTTCACAAGTGGGATTTACTCACTGTTAGCACTGAGAGTTGACTCAGTTACCCTTTGTCAACAAACCCCTCAAATGTCAAATGTTAACTGTGAACAGAAAAAGGAGGCTTTATAACAACTCAAGACTGCCAATCAATACATTTATTTCGTCCTCCTTTCCCAATCCTTTACTCCTCCTCATATGTTCTTCCCTCTGGCTCTCTGTTATTCTCTCTGTTCTCCTGCCAATTTTGACACCACCTTAACTTTTTCTCTGCAGCTGCTCCTTCTCGTCCAATTATGTCACTTTGTTTATGGTGTTTTTGCACATTCCTTATGAGACTCTTAATTTCTTTATTTTTTAACATTGACACAGCAAAGTGAGTTGGTAGTACAATGGATTTCAATTTTTACTATATCAGATATTTTTTGGTAATGCATTACCAGCTTGTTTTTAATGGTAGTTGCATTTTATTTCATCGGGCTACAATTATTGATCATTTTCATAATAGATTAAACTGCAGATTATTTTGTTGGTTAATTAATCATTTAGTTTTAAAACAAAGATAACTTCTTGTTACTCAGAGGCCAATGTGATATCTTTAAACTGCTTCTTCTGTCTAACCAGAAGTCCATACCTCGTATCTGTTAATACTGTAAATAAATTATCACATTAGAGCAGCTGTTCTGTTGAAAATGTTCAGCAATAAAAACGTGATTAGATTGTCTAATTGACATATCAACTGAACATTTAAACCCTAATGTTATGTACTTTAGGTTGGTGGAATCTATGAAAAAATCATTAGATTAGATTATTAGTAATAATTATAGTGGAAGTGGAGCATTTCCCTCTGACCTATACTGGACAAGTATATTCATTTATGAAAATGCTCAAGTACATCAATTTTGTGTTTAAATTCTGTACTTGAGTTAATGCACTTGATGGTAAGCTTGCTTTTCAGCCAGAGGAATTCAAAAAAGCATCCGTCCTTCTTAAGTGTCCTTGAGCAACACACTTAATCCTCACCAGCTCCAGTTTTGGATTTTTAACAGCGGCTGTATCTGTGCAGCATAAACCAAATCTCTTTCAAAAGAGAACTGCGTTAACATGTAATTTCAGGGCTTAGTCATGTTGTTTTGATGATGTATTTACTCGCAGATTAAAAAACAGAACATAAAAGGGAATGTTTTGTGAGGCAGACATCATTTTTTCATTGTTATTTTATCATTAATTAGAATGTGCATGATGAAGGCACCAATTTCTACAATGAGTAACAAATGAGAATAAAACATTATGTGACACATTGCATCCAGTGCCTTCCAGTTGACTTAATTTCAACATCTTGTCTGCACGTCAGCATTTTCAAGCCTTGCTGGATCTGATAAGTGCTTTTGTCAGGCTGCATATCGGGGCCCTCTTCAGCAGCAGTCTTTTTACCGTCGTTGAGGACGAAGAGACTGGCATTAACTAGGATGACAGAGACCCACTTCATACGCCCTCTACATCATCATCACTTTCCTTTTTATAAACCTCTCATCAGCCTCCCTCTCTCTCTCTCTCTCTCTCTCTCTCTCTCTCTCTCTCTCTCTCTCTCTCTCTCTCTCTCTCTCTCTCTCTCTCTTTCCACTCCTTCTTCCTCTTGATCACCCCGTCTCTCGCTCAAATCCCTCTTCGCTCCCCTCTTCCACTTAATTTTCTCCA
The DNA here is from genome assembly GCF_902827115.2 of Pseudochaenichthys georgianus. NCBI lineage: Eukaryota > Metazoa > Chordata > Actinopteri > Perciformes > Channichthyidae > Pseudochaenichthys > Pseudochaenichthys georgianus. Next base: position 15,323,709 of record NC_047507.1, on the reverse strand, counting down.
ATTTACTCCGCTTCCCCCACCTCCATTCCTCTCGCTGCCTTGCTCCATCCCTCAGTCTCTTGGGCATTTTGCAGTCACATAGTCAGGCATGTGAGGTGAAGGATTGATGTAACCTGCTCTCTTCATACAGTGTCTTTCTGTCTGTCTGTCTGTCTGTCTGTCTGTCTGTCTGTCTGTCTGTCCCTCTACATAAGTGATCATTTGCCCATAATGTTGGTGCTACACGAGTCTTACTGACGGAGAATCCTATTGTAATTGCATGTGCAAAGCTGGATATACTATTAACTGGTTATGTTGTTTTCCTGTCCGTCAAAGTAATAAGGGATTTTTGTTTGTTAATGAATGATATAGCGTTGTGATTTTTTAAAGAATTATAGACACATGCAGTCTCATTTCCTCATATCCCGCTGTAAGTTATTATGCTGAACACCGATTAGTTGAAAATTAATCCTTACAGTTCAATCATTTCTCAATATTGGGAGAAAAAAACAAAACAAATAAAAAGCTTTATCATTATTTATTATTATTATCATTATTTATAATTTATATTCCTCCAGTTATTCCTCAGAAAAACTTGGTCTGAATAACAATTGGCTGACTGGGGTCTTAAGGTATTTCAGCACATGAGCTCTCTAATAAGGAATCATTTATATTTAATATAGTGTACATTTGATATTCAGAATTGAGCGTGAACATTTTTAATTGTCAGTAAGTCCAAGGATTGGCATTTACCTTTCATATTCTTTTCCATAAGCACATTTTATTTAGCTGTTTTTTCTTTAAGACTTTTAAAAAAATTCTAAATTACTACACCTACTAAGATACGACAAACCAAAATAGTGTTTCAGCTTCAGTGACATAAGACTCCTTAATTCACATCACTTTACAGCAAGGAAACACATTTGCATTTCATTTTTGACAATTTTTTATTATAATATTTTGATATTCTGACACAAATGAACATTTATTTGTATCTATTATTCATTAAAATTCAAAATGACATACAATGTTTTTCACTGAAATGTTAATTTTACGTACTATGTCCTCTCTACTCGTATGCAAAGATTAATCTATTGGCTGAGATACAACTCCAAAATGCTAATTTCTACTGAGCATCTGACTCAGTTCTTGACCAAAACAGACAAGACAGACACTGTGCATAATGTGTGCGTGTGTGTGTGTGTGTGTGTGTGTGTGTGTGTGTGTGTGTGTGTGTGTGTGTGTGTGTGTGTGTGTGTGTGTGTGTGTGTGTGTGTGTGTGTGTGTGTGTGTGTGTGTGTGTGTGTGTGTGTGTGCGTGCGTGTGTGTGTGTGTGTGTGTGTGTGTGTGTGTGTGTGTGTGTGTGTGTCTTGGGGGGGAGGATGCCTGGGTGGTGGATTGACTTGAACCCAGGGGCAGTCCTGGAATAGACAGAGTCACTCATCTGTTTCTAATGAAGAATAATGCTCTGCACTGGACACAGACAAAGCCCCCACACACACTCACAGACACACACACACACACACACACACACACACACACACACACACACACACACACACACACACACACACACACACACACACACACACACACACACACACACACACACACACACACACACGTGACAAACATGCATACAAAGCGGCGCACACACAGTCATGCGCTGCACACATGCACCTTTAACGCATGCCTAAGACCCCACAGGCCCCATTAACAGTTTCTGGGCTTTAATGGCTCTCACACAATCTTCCAGAGCCAAACACATTCAAAGATAACACGAGGTATGTGCACAAACACAACTATCGGGAGAGTAGCCTCATTGTTTCACGTTTGGAAATGATTTCTGTATGGAAAGCGATTTAATTTAACCTTTGCCCCAAAGATTAATTGAAAGATATATACAATTAAATAGATATTGTTGTGGCTATATGTTTAAACATTTGTTTCCTAAATGACAACTCTCATTTCTTTGAATACGCTAGGTTGAACATCATACTCCAGAGAGGTCGCTGTGGAATTATAAACATACTTTCAATGTCCTTCAGAGACTTCGGGGAGCTTTATTTTTATTTTTATTTGACAGGACAGCTGTGTTTGTCCCAAGGAATGTTACAGATTCTGCGCCCCAGGTTGGATGAAACAAAATAGTGTGTTTTATTTGAATAGTTAGTTTAGGGAGAGTGAGATAAATAATAACAACAAACAAACAAAAAAATAGGTGGGAAGGATAGGATAGGAGTGTGCGTGTGTGTATTTTGTGGGGGTGCTTAGTGTGGGTGTGTTTGTATATGTCAGATTAAATATTTGTAGGGATCACAGAACATGATGATGGCAGATGTGTGTGTGTCAATGATGTTGTGCATGGTTAAAAGGCAGAAATAGGCTTTGAGTGAAATTGGTGCAGAAATTTGAGTTAGTCTTCAGAGTCAGATGTGGAAATGATTCTTTAGATATTTGAAAAATATTTCTTGGGTCTTATAATAGTAAACAGGTCCAACCATAATGGAGGAAGATCTGAGATAAATTATTGTATGTTGATTATGGTCAGGAAAGTTTGAGATGTGTATTACTTTTACTGATTCATGATAAAACATTGGGTAGCTTTACTGTTCCTAAATATTGTAGACAAAAGGTTAAATTTCAGTGCGACAAAGAATGTTTTGCTTATCAAACAGTTATAAAAAAATATGTAGTCTATATGTCCACATCAAAGCAGGAAGACTTCTTTATTTGGTTTGATTTGGCGTTGCTGATGGCACTCGCCTGCCTGACTTGCGTTCGTTGTCACGCAATCGCTGGCAGGACGAAATGTGTTTTGAAGCAGAGGGTCTGCAGTTCTGAGCTCAGCAGTGCGCTGCATATCAATCATTACTGATAAAGTCATGTATGATGAGTCTCTCGGGGGAGAAGCATGATGACACTGGGATACAGTGGAAATGACACTGGGAGATAGCACAGTTAATGATGTTCAGCTGGCACCGATTTGCTACAGCATGAAAACCCTTTCAGATATAACAAATGATTATATTTGAAAATCACAAAATTCATTTGTAAATTCATTTTGTAAAATATACTGCACTGTGTCATCAAATCGAAGCAGTGATTTTGAAGAATGATTATGCATTTCTCAAGGGAAATTGTGTTTCCTTTCATCTAGAGCAAAATACATAATAGTAGAGTGAAAACACACACATTACCTGTAAGTTATGCATTGAGGTTTGCCATCTACACAGAGAATAAATTAGGATTTGGCCAAATATGTTTTTAGGTGGACATTGAATGTCCCAGATCACTGATGAATGTAATCTTTGAATTGTGGGACACAGGGATATTAAAATAGCTCTTCTATTCTTGTGAATGACACATTATAAATGTCTTGTAAACATTGGAATTCATCAGCGGCACTTTTGTTAGCATATTGTTATTAAGTTTACACATTTGTTGATAACCTCCTAAACCTGATACATTTTTAAATAGTTAAACATTATTAGGGATAAATCCTGTCAGAGGAATCAAGGCAGAGTAGCATCAGCACATAGTTCCCTCTGGCAGCTGCGTGGTTACACTGCAGAGTTATTACAGTGTGTCACTCCTTATTTCATTAAGTGATGAAGGTAATGAAGAGGGTCAGGCATGGCAGGACTTAGCAGAAGGTTTATTGTCAGACATTAAAAACTCTGACCGGTATAAAACAAGCTTATGTCATTCCAACTAAGGCACATAAGCTAACTCTTAAAGTAATGTCTAATGCACTTGACTTGTGCAAAGAGAACAGGAAGCGAACAAGAAGGGGCTTATACGTATGATCCTTTCTGATTTAGCTTTTTCTGTTTCTTTTACATTTCATTTCACATCAAAATTACTCTCCCTCACTCTCTTTTTTATTGTTATGCTAGCAGTGGCTATTGTAGCCTTGAGCTTCTGACCTTAAGTACAGAATTGTGCTGGGTTTGGTAAACTCACTTATTTTTAACTCCACATCCCAAGGTATTTCTTTTTAAACTCATTGCCTTCAGTCCAAACCGACTGTGACTCATGTATCGTCACTCAGGGCAAATTAAGAAACAAAATGCTTCATAGGCATACGTACCGTTTCGTTTTTTTGTTGCAACAATACATGCAACATTACTACGCTATTTCCCTTGTGACAGGGATGCTTTCTCTCTTACACCCTTTCTCAGGAGGTCATACAAATAGAGAATCAGTTCGTTTTGCAGCCAACAACCTTCAGTGCACATACGGCATGTTTTTCCAGCTACACGTATTTGTAGAGCTAAAGCGTCCTGGGGCTAAGGGACATTATACAAGAGAGAGAGAGAGAGAGAGAGAGAGAGAGAGAGAGAGAGAGAGAGAGAGAAAAAGAGAGAGAGAGAGAGAGAGAGAGAGAGAGAGAGAGAGAGAGAGAGAGAGGCAGATGTTATCTGTGCAATTTCAAGGCCTGTCCATCATGTGGCAGTGTGCAGCTTCTTAGGAGCTGCTGTCACAATGGAGCAGAGCCAGTCAAAGTCAGCATAATCCTCTCTCTCTCTCTCTCTCTCTCTCTCTCTCTCTCTCTCTCTCTCACACACACACACACACACACACACACACTTGCAGATATGTCTGGCCGTTATCTCTGTGTGCAGCTTGAAGCTTACAGCGTGCCTCCCCCCCTTCGTTCTCCTGCTCCTCTCTCTTTGATGCCTCTCTGGAAACATAGGACCTGCTAATGGAGACAAGGAAAAGGCTTCTTACTACATTGCCTTCTTGTCATTCATGCCAATTCATTACAGTAATGTTTAAAAAGGAAGGGCCAAAGGAAGGAAAAAACAATACTGGTTTGCTGTGTCTGTTTTTCTTCTGTTTCAGAAGAGCAGTGTGACACATTTTTCAATATTACGGTTGATTGAAACAAATTACATTGAGGTTAGAAGACTTGCAGAAAAGGACCATCTTTGTCTGCATATATGCTAAGGAGAAACGATTATTGTTGCTGCGTTTATTGTGAAAGACAGTCGCTTTCTTCTGTCTATTTCTTTGTCATTTCCTTACGCTCTCTTTTTCTGTTCTACTTTTATTTTCGTATGAGACAGTTGACTATAATTAATATGAAATGTGAAATTACTTTGCAAGTACATCTGAGGTTGTTCAATTTGAATTATAATGACAGAAGTTGTGTGTGTACCAAATAACCAACACACTCTCACTCCCTAAGCGTCCAATAGCGACGTTTGGTCAGTGTCCGTGGCGTCCAATTGTGACGCTCCTAGGCTCCTTCAGCGTCATAAAGGGACGCAAATAGCTTTCAACTGATTGCAATGTATTCCCATCTGCGTCGGGATTTGACGCTCATGGAAGCACGGCATTCGTTTATGCCGGCTGCCCTTAAAGGCAATGTGAGCATCCATTCCCATTGGATAACGGAGAATTTTACACCCGGAAGTAAGTACTCCTCTTACTGTCGATTGATTTTACAGTGATATCTGCACTACTCATCGACTAAAAAACACCAGATTATCCTTGTTAATTACACAACATTGATTGGTTTAAATTGTGTGCAATGCTTTTGTATTTTTCCCCTTCGATTCGGAGAAACAAATATGTTTTCTGAGTAAAGGATGGCAGAAGACACTACACTACCCAGAATCCCCAGCTATCGTTTGGCCTACACCATGTGCTCTGTTTGACAAACCCCGTTTTTTTCACCATTCATTCCGATGGCTGGCGTCTATGTCACGTGATCTTCAAATGTCTCCCTGCAGAAAAAGAAAACATGGCCGAACTTCGTTTTATTCTAGGTGTAAAATGCCTATTTTAAAGTTAGTTTGGCCATTAAAATGCGTTTTGATGTCATTTGATGCGAGAAATATGAGTTGTTATTTCAGATTATGTGTGCAGTGGATGTAAATGATCTTTAGTTTGCTAGTTATTACGAAGATTACTTCAGGAAATCGCGACGTTTTCATTGTTACCAAGGTGGTTGCTAGGGACGCTGCTATCGATATTATTTCTGTTATGTTGTGTAACTGTTTAATGGTGTTATCTTTATTGCTACCCCCTTCCCCGTCAATGTATAGTGTTGGTCCACAGCCTAAACATATTAGTTTAACAAAATCCGCATCTAAAGATAGCCTACGTTATTTTCCCAACCTGATGTGACTCCACCACGACTCCTTAACACCACAATGCGTGGTGGAGTCACGAACTTTGTTACATTTGCGTGTCGGCACCACGCAAACAACCCCAATGTAAAGTGAATGAGGCTCCTTTGTCGTGGTGCACACACGCATTTCTACAACGTGCATTGTGTGTAATGCAACTGTTATTTTTATTAAATTAGTTAGTTTTTAAGGAAGGCCAGAGCTTCAGCTGTGTCAAATAGATTGTTCCCTTCAGTTAACGTTATTTAAAAGATAATGATCATGTCCCCTGTATTGTATTACGAGCGTCCATTCCCATTGGATAACGGAGAATTTTACACCCGGAAGTAAGTAGCCTATTCTCCTTACTGTCGATTGATTTTACAGTGATATCTGCACTACTCATCGACTAAAAAACACCAAATTGTCCTTGTTAATTACACAACATTGATTGGTTTGAATTGTGTACAATGCTTTTGTATTTTCCCCCTTCGATTCGGAGAAACAAATATATTTTCGGAGTTTTTGGACGGCAGAAGACACTACACTACCCAGAATCCTCAGCTATCGTTTGGGACTACACCATGTGCTTAGCTTGACAAACCCCGTGATCAGTCCTCAACCTCTGTGATTGGATGCGCGACGTTTACACAGAGCGTCCAAAAGGACTTTGAAATGGAATGAAACCCATCTACGGCACACTATTCAAAACAGGAATCGAACGTGTCCTACCCCCCTCCCCCCCTTAGGTCACAGGCTCATCCAACAGTGCTACGCAATAAAACAGATGCACAGAAAAAATAGTGAAATAGTGCAATAAGAGTCTATATACAAGTGATTGGAATATGATATATTAGATAAATAATTTCTAAGTAGCAGCCAGATGAATGTTATTTCTAAGTTCAGGTGTTTAATAATCGTATAGCCTGTGGGATGAAGCTGTCTCTGTGTCTGGTGGTTTTAGTCCGGATGCTGCGGTACCGCCTGCCAGACTGCAGCAGACAGAACCGTTTGTGGCTGGGGTGATGGTGGTCTTTTATAATCCTGAGGGCTTTCTTTAAGGTTAACCAGGTATTTTTAATCCATTACATTTATTTTAGTTACTTTACAGATTTGGATTAATGATGTGAAATATAAACAACCCTTAAATCAGACTTTAGTTACACCTGAATGAAATTCAGTGAAGGTGATTGTCAAGTGCCAACAATCAGGCGAGATATTTGATAGTTGGTGCTTGAGAAGACTACATATTTATCTGCAGATCCGTTTAAAGCATATTCATTACTCGTTATTCTCTAATAGTTCATTAAAGACTGTATATAATTGCTATTTTGCACATCCCTTTCAAGATTTCAAGATTTTCTAAGGTTTATTGACATATCATATACACAACAGTGTAGTTATGCAATGAATGAACAACTTGGGTCACAGGTTCATCAACAGTGCATTACAAGACATCTATCAATGTGTGTATACTTCCACCATTACACTGTCGTATTCTGCACATTTCTTTAAATAAAGCCTTATTAGTTAGCACATCCTCCTATCAGGCACTAAACTGTTTTACTCTAGATATCATTTGAGTATCTTCTTGATATTTTCTATTCTATATTTATATAATTGACCTTCTACTTTCCCACTATTTTGTATGTACTCTTAATATTTGAATGTTTTCATAAAATATAACACATTCAAAAGTGCGTTACAAAAATGAAAGACATTAAGAAAAAGGCATTTTAAACAGTCATTAAAAAGCAACACAATCTTCCTGCATTGCAATTACTCTAAACGTGCAATAACGTGCTTTAACCAGTAGGTGGTTTGGGTTAAAAGGCTGTCAAGTTTACAGTGTTAACAAAATAAAATATACTGCTGTTTCCGGTTTAGTTTACGACGAATATTATTTTGTTATTGTTTTGATATTTGTAACACAAAAGCGATGGAAAAACCCATAGCAACCAAAAAAAGATGGTCTTAACATGACCCAGTCGTCTAGTAGTTAATAAAAAACAATAATATCAAAACAAAATATTACTACTAACTTTATTGTGAAATTAAAACAGAACGGTAAAAGAATAGTTTCCGGTGTATTCTGATGCCCGATCTCTGTAGATAAATAAAGAACTAAGACAGATGTGTAATATTTAATGCAGCCAAACCATTTATTACAATGCATTCATGTGATGACTATCAAAGAGTAAAGCAAGCACTGCTGAATAAAGTATGATTTTCTCTTTTACGAAACGTTTTTTTTCATATGGAATGCAGTTGGAGGTCAACCAATCAAAGAACTTGAGGACTGATCACGGGGTTCATGGTGTAGTCCCAAACGATAGCTGAGGATTCTGGGTAGTGTAGTGTCTTCTGCCGTCCAAAAACTCCGAAAAAATATTTGTTTCTCCGAATCGAAGGGGGAAAATACAAAAGCATTGCACACAATTCAAACCAATCAATGTTGTGTAATTAACAAGGACAATTTGGTGTTTTTTAGTCGATGAGTAGTGCAGATATCACTGTAAAATCAATCGACAGTAAGGAGAATAGGCTACTTACTTCCGGGTGTAAAATTCTCCGTTATCCAATGGGAATGGACGCTCGTAATACAAGACATGATCATTATCTTTTAAATAACGTTAACTAAAGGGAACAATCTATTTGACACAGCTGAAGCTCTGGCCTTCCTTAAAAACAAACTAATTTAATAAAATTAACAGTTGCATTACACACAATGCACGTTGTAGAAATGCGTGTGTGCACCACGACAAAGGAGCCTCATTCACTTTACATTGGGGTTGTTTGCGTGGTGCCGACACGCAAATGTAACAAAGTTCGTGACTGTGGTGTTAAGGAGTCGTGGTGGAGTCACGCATTCTGGTGAGATCAGGTTGTATTTTCCCCTGTGCAATTCCAGTCTCACATCTCACAGCACATCGTCATTAACAAATACCGGAAACAGACCGAAATAATAATAATACCTTATTCCGAGTGTGCTTGCTTTTCTATTTGAAAGTCATCACATAACGGCATTGTAATACACGGTTCGGCTGCATTACATATTACATATCTGCCGTAGTTCTGTATTTATAGAGCCCTGATGAGAAGACAAACATGAGGAACTGAAAACGTGACGTGGATCATAAATATATCAGCCATTAAACAACATCTTACATTTCTTTTCACACAATGCGTCTCCTTGCAGTATCAACACTAATTCGCCTCACTTTTATATTTGATCCAATTGGTAGATAGGCTGTATTTACACCATAAAGGTGCACAGCTGATATAAAGGGACACCTGGTGGTTAAAGCATGTTATTGAATTTCAATATTTTTATTATTAGATATTAATACGATCCCTATAAAGTATATTCATTACTCGTTATTCTCTACTAATTGTTAATTAAAGACTGTATGTAATGACTATTTTGCACATCTCTTTCAAGATTTCAAGATTTTCTAAGGTTTATTGACATATCATATAGGCCTACACAACTGTGGTGTAGTTCTGCACTGAATGAAAAACTTGGGTTGCAGGTTCCTCAATAGTGCATTACAAGACATCTATCAATATTTGTGCATACCTCCAGCAATGTTAACTATGTTGAAGCACTTATTTTAACTGATATTATACATAATGTATTACTCTTATAGATGTATGTAGATATTTCATCTCCGGCCTTGTCAGGTATTGAACAATCAATAAATAAAGAACACAGAATTGTTGAATATAAAACACAGAATTTATGTGATTATACTAAATGATTTTCAAATAAACACAACTGCATATTTAACTGCTACACATGCTGATGTAACGCAAATGTTCCAACTTGGGATCAATAAAGTATATCTTATCTTAAGCTGATCGATGGCTACTGCCATATTTGCACAATGTGCCTCTGAACCTTGACAAGTGCATGTTTCAGGCTTATCAATTAATGTAATGTAATGTTATCACAGGGGTCACACACATAAGACCAGCTGTTAAATAAAGCTCTTCTGACCTTAGCTGGCATGTGTGTATATATATTAATGCTGCCCATTATGGACACAAGCAATTTTCACCCATTTATTAATTATATGTTTTAAATGTGAGTGTTTCCTGTCCCCTAAACCTCCAGGGATGTACACAGTTTAATACTGGCAACTTCTTATTATGGGAAATACGAAAACGTCTTTTAAAACTACAACTCCCAGTAGAGACGTGCCATAGAGAACATGTTGCGAAACAGAATAGCCAGCATGTGTAGTTCTGGGGACGGGGTGGGGGAGGGGGGACGCGGTGGACCCGTTCAAATCCAGTTTTGGACAGTCTGCCGTGGTTCCATCCCATTTCAAGTGCTGTTCGAGAATCGGCTTAACCCTCGGAGCACACTCTCCAATCACAGAGCTTGAGGACTATCACGGGGTTTGTCAAGAGCACATGGTGTAGTCCAAACGATAGCTGGGGATTCTGGGTAGTGTAGTGTATTCTGCCATCCTTTACTCCTGGGAATGGATGCTCACATTACCTTTAAGGGCAGCCGACATAAACGAATGCCGTGCTTCCATGAGCGTCAAATCCCGACGCAGATGGGAATACATTGCAATCAGTTGAAAGCTATTTGCGTCTCTTTATGACGCTGAAGGAGCCTAGGAGCGTCACAATTGGACGCCACGGACACTGACCAAACGTCGCTATTGGACGCTTAGGGAGTGAGAGTGTGTTGAAATAACACAATCAAAAGATATATTTTTTCTTTCCAAGACTTCTGATATGATTGAAACTTTCTGAACAGCTGCTGATTGGACCTAATGGTGAGATTGTGTTATCAACATGTCATTGTGTTGTCTATTGTCTAGTTCATATGTCTCTGAAAAAAATTATTCCATTTAAATGATATTCAACATATGCTCAAACGACAATCCACCTTCTTTTACGTACACATTTAGAGACTAGCACGTATCACATAAACCCGCCCCAGTCTGTCACAAACACACACAAATCCTTCACACAAACACACTCGCTCTCTTCCTGTCACACACTCAGAGTCAGTGATCCTTACTGTGCAATCAAATTAATCTCTCTTCTACAGATTGACAGTTTGATTTATAGTGTTTTGTTTTGTGGCATTTTGAAGAATAATAGGAAACACTCAGTTATTACCTTATATGGCTTTGTTCCACACCAACAATGGCGCCATCATATTGAAACCGCATGCCTGTGTGATTTAAAACAGCGCTCAGCATATTTTATATCAACAGTGTATAGCGAGAATGACTGCTTTTAAGATCCTCCAAATGTACTTTTGGCCTTTGTGTTAACAAGGTATAAAACAAATATCAAGATTGAATAGAAAAAGAGAAAATATAACATTTAGCTGAGATGCAATGTGTTTGTTTTTTAAGCACAAGATTAAACCAACCCGGTGTCACGGCAAGACGTGAACATGCTGGGAGACGTGAAGATGTCACGATTTCGTCCCTTCAAACGTGACAGTTACACGGTATTGTTAACCCATGTTAACCAGTGGAGAAATAACCGGAAATACCAACCAAATGCTACTCCGACGTAATGATTTATTTTGTAATAGTCACACTCGATTACGCCGATTTTCTTGTTGCCCCAGCTGGTCGACACCTCTTTTAGCAGAAACAAAGGCTACATTAATGTATTAAATCGATGTTAATCCGTGTGTGTGACTGTGAATGTGGAATTAACGGACGTGACGTTGTGCGATTGAGTTGCCAGGCAACAGCTTCAGTTCATGTTAATTTACAAACTCTTCAACTACAACCGTAGTTATATTTAAAAACATGTTAGAAGGCCTCACGAAATACTTTAATGCAAATTAAAATGTAAATGTGAAGGAATGTGTGTATAACAAAATACATCGGTCATAAACGAAACCGGAAACAGACATAGGCAAGATCCTCAGCTCGATGATTGGATGGTTTAGCCGCAATGCATGCTGGGATTTGGTGTTTATGTGATGTGAAATCTGAAAACGTTTTTTAAAAATACAATAATACTTTATTCCGAGTGTGCTTGCTTTTCTCTTTGAAAGTCATCACATAACGCCATTGTAATACACGGTTCGGTTGCATTAAATATTACATATCTGCCGTAATTCTCTATTTATAGAGCCCTGTTGAGAAGACTTCTAGACAAACAGGAGAACTGCCGCCAAAACTGAAGATGTGACGTGGATCATAAATATATAAGCAATTAAACAACATCTTACATTTCTTTTCACACAATACGTCTCCTTGCAGTATCAACACTAATTTGGCTGACTTTTAAATGTGATCCAATTGGTGGATAGGCTGTATTTACACCAAAACGGTGCACAGCTGATATAAAGGGACACCTGGTGGTTGAAGCACGTTATTGAATTTTATTATTTGTATTATTAGATATTAATAGGATCCCTATAAAGTATATTCATTACTCGTTATTCTCTACAAATAGTTAATTAAAGACTGTATATAATGACTATTTTGCACATCCCTTTCAAGATTTCATGATTTTCTAAGGTTTATTGACATATCATATAGGCCTACACAACTATGGTGTAGTTCTGCATTGAATGAAAAACTTGGGTCGCAGGTTCCTCAATAGTGCATTACAAGACATCTATCAATATTTGTGCATACCTCCAGCAATGTTAACTATGTTAACTGATATTATACATAATGTATTATACTCTTATAAGATGTATGTAGATATTTCATCTCCGGCCTTGTCAGGTATTGAACAATCAATAAATAAAGAACACAGAATTGTTAAATATAAAACACAGAATTTGTGTGATTATACTAAATGATTTACAAATAAACACCACTGCATACAACTGTTACACATGCTGATATAATGCAAATGTTCCAACTTGGGATCAATAAAGTATATCTTATCTTAAGCTGATCGATTGCTACTGCCATATTTGCAAAATGTGCCTCTGAACCTTGACAAGTGCATGTTTCAGGCTTATCAATTAATGTAATGTAATGTAATGTTATCAATTAACAACAGGGGTCGCAAACATAAGACCAGCTGTTAAATAAAGCTCTTCTGACCTTAGCTGGCATGTGGGTATATATCTGGTATATATATTAATGCTGCCCATTATGGGCACAAGCAATTTTCACCCATTTATTAATTATATGTTTTAAATTTGAGTGTTTCCTGTCCCCTAAACCTCCAGGGATGTACACAGTTTAATACTGGCAACTTCTTATTATGGGAAATACGAAAACGTCTTTTAAAACTACAACTCCCAGTAGAGACGTGCCATAGAGAACATGTTGCGAAACAGAATAGCCAGCATGTGTAGTTCTGGGGACGGGGTGGGGGAGGGGGGGACGCGGTGGACCCGTTCAAATCCAGTTTTGGACAGTCTGCCGTGGTTCCATCCCATTTCAAGTGCTGTTCGAGAATCGGCTAACCCTCGGAGCACACTCTCCAATCACAGAGCTTGAGGACTATCACAGGGTTTGTCAAACAGAGCACATGGTGTAGTCCAAACGATAGCTGGGGATTCTGGGTAGTGTAGTGTCTTCTGCCATGCTTTACTCAGAAAAAATATTTGTTTCTCCGAATCGAAGGGGAAAAATACAAAAGCATTGCACACAATTTAAACCAATCAATGTTGTGTAATTAACAAGGATAATCTGGTGTGTTTTAGTCGACGAGTAGGGCAGATATCACTGTAAAATCAATCGACAGTAAGAGGAATACTTACTTCGGGTGTACAATTCTCCGTTATCCAATGAGAATGGACGCTCACATTGCCTTTAAGGGCAGCCGACACAAACGAATGCAACCTGATCTCACCAGAATGTGTGACTCCACCACGACTCCTTAACACCGCATTGCGTGGTGGAGTCACGAACTTTGTTACAATTACGTGTCGGCACCACGCAAACAACCCCAATGTAAAGTGAATGAGGCTCTTTTGTCGTGGTGCAAACACGCATTTCTACAACGTCCTGCAGTGAGCTTTTATTCTATAAAACGTTTTTAAAATCTACTTTATAGCTTGTAGTAACTCAGGGGAGGCTTCTTTTATTTTATTTGTATTCATAATAATTTTTATTTTTCGTCAGAATGTATGTGCATTAGTTACGAATTTTTGGTCTCAAAAAACAGTGCATTGTGTGTAATACAACTGTGATTTGTATTAAATTAGTTAGTTTTTAAGGAAGGCCAGAGCTTCAGCTGTGTCAAATAGATTGTTCCCTTTAGTTAACGTTTTTTAAAAGAACATTATATTCCGATTTGATAATGTCCCCTTTATTGTATTACGGAGAGCAATGTGAGCGTCCATTCCCATTGGATAACGCAGGATTTTACACCCGGAAGTAAGTATACTCTTTACTGTCGATTGATTTTACAGTGATATCTGCACGACTCATCAACTCAAAAACACCAGATTATCCTTGTTGATTACACAACATTGATTGGTTTGAATTGTGTACAATGCTTTTGTAATTTCCCCCTTCGATTCGGAGAAACAAATATTTGTTCAGTTTAGGATGGCCGAAGACACTACACTACCCAGAATCCTCAGCTATTGTCTGCGTTGCCTCAAGCTCTGTGATTGGTTGACTGCATTCCATATGAAAAAAACGTTTCGTAAAAGATAAATCATACTTCATTCAGCAGTGCTTGCTTTACTCTTTGAAAGTCATCACATGAATGCATTGTAATAAATGGTTTGGCTGCATTAAATATTACACATCTGTCGTAGTTCTGTATTTGTATTTATCTACAGAGATCTGGCTCAGAATAGACCGGAAACTATTCTTTTACCGTTCTGTTTTAATTTCACAATAAAGTTAGTAGTAATAATTTGTTTTGATATTATTGTTTTTTATTAACTACTCATGTTAAGACCATCTTTTCTGTGTTGCTGTGGGGTTATCCATCGCTTTTGTGTTACAAATATCAAAACAATAACTAAATATATCCGTCGTAAACTAAACCAGAAACACTGTAAACTTGACAGATTTTTAACCCAAACCAGTATTGCCCTCTAGAGAAGAACAACATCTAGTTAGATTCAGTCTTGATATATATATGAACACTTAGGTGGGGTCGGTAAGTTTGAGAAACCGGCTCGAGATACACGTTTTGTTATATTTCATGGAGTGCTCTTAACATCCTGATAGCAATGAATATCTGAAGTGCTTTGACAAAATATCCATTACAAAATGTCATCTGTGGAAGCCGTAGTACTGTAAAAAGCACGACCAATCATCTGAGCCGGCCCGGCTAAAGTAACTGGATGGCCTACCTGCCTGTCAGCCTTCCATCTGTGCACAAACTTACCTCGTGCCCTCATTGGTCATGTGCGCGTTCGTGTGTGTTGGAGGAGGGGCTCTGTGAGGAAGTGGCAGATTTTTTCCGGCTGTGTATTTTCAAATTCTAGCGCATTCTAGCTGGTTTCTCCAAAATTACCTACCCCACCTTTAACAGCTATTAGATCTGGTTAAAAAAAAAAAAAAGATTCGTTAAATATAGAAATAGTTTCCAGAAGAGTCTCAGTGTGATGTGCAGTTTTAGTCACTAGGGGCAACAAAATAACCTTAATTTAAAAAAAAATAAAACAATTCCTTCGCTTCTATCACCCCTAAATAACAGGAACATTTCAGGATATATATTTAAACAGTTAACATGTATTAGATCTGTTTAAACATTAACCTGTTCAGCAACATTTTCACAAAACTGTGTCTCAGGGCTTCTTAACATTTGACAACCTATTAATGTGTCATACCCACTTAACGGGAAGAAACTCAGCTAACTGACGATATGAACCATTTATACCGAAACAAAACACAACTCAAACACCAAGCGTATGAATTAGCACTAAGCAAAAGAGTGCTAACGCACTTAACTCACGGTAGAAATATGTTATACTTCATCGAATCTGCACAAACATATCATAAACTGAGATTCCACAGATTCCAATGGTATAGGTATCATCACTGTGTATGAGAGCTTCCGGTTTTGGACATGCTGGCTGCGCATCACTCTCATTCACCAATGGTAATGTTTAGATGGATTTAGGAACTTCCTCTCGATTCTATTGGCTCTAACGGTTCAAAAGAGGTGTCAATCACCAACATCGACCAATGGGTTCCATATGGCAAATACACCCAAATGACCCCATAGGTGGGTTTTCTTTTTCTAAATCTCTCTAAAAAGGTCAAATTTCACTTGTTTTGCATCAATCTTGATACAGGGTACTTATTATATGTTATAGTCTGGATTCCTAAAGCTTTTTGTCTCCAATCCCATAATTCAAGGGTGGTTTTCACCCCCTTCTACCTCACACAATTACTGCAACTCCGCACACCCCCGAAGCACAACACCCGGTCAGCTACAAGCATCCTGTTAAAGATCCCCGAAGCCCATACATCCTTTGGCCGCCCCGCCTTTCAGTTTGCAGCGGCAGATAGCTGGAATGTCATTCAAAAAACGTTGAAAATGAAAACCTTCAATGTCACTATTATTGACACCCTGGTACACACATGTAGCTGCTTTGCCTGATGCTGATTTTAATGACTGATTGAACCACAGCAATATTGTTTT
The DNA here is from genome assembly GCF_902827115.2 of Pseudochaenichthys georgianus. Classification (NCBI taxonomy): domain Eukaryota; kingdom Metazoa; phylum Chordata; class Actinopteri; order Perciformes; family Channichthyidae; genus Pseudochaenichthys; species Pseudochaenichthys georgianus. Next base: position 15,307,039 of record NC_047507.1, on the reverse strand, counting down.
AGAGTTTTTATATGTTTAACTGCTATGCCTGTCATCTTTGCTCTATGTGTTTGTGTTGTCTCCTGTGTTCTGTAGTGCCCGGAGTCTGTCTTTTTATTTGTTTCCCTCCCAAACCCCATCCCCTCAGGAAGCCTTTGCCTCCTGTCAGGTCATCATTGTAAATAAGAATTTGTTCTTAATTGATTTTCCTGGATAAATAAAGGTTCTACTACTACTACTAATGACGGAAACTATAATTTACATTTGTTTTACTATGTTCAATCTGAATTTACTTTAAAATAAAAACATCTATATTGATTATGACTTTTCTACATCAAACTCACAGGTTTACCATTGCTTTGAGAACAAAGATATTAATGTACCCCTTTTAGAAGTGAAGATATAGTCATTTGTTCTGGGCATGTCATTTTCGAGCCTGAGACCTGAAAAACAGGCTTGGGGCTCAACTGTTAACAGCTTGTTGTTACCAAACCTGAATCCTGATCTTGTAAGCACGAATCCAACTGTCTACTGCACACAATATGTGTCATGTGTAACAAACAACTTATCCTTTAAATGTAATAATAGTTCACATATGAGATATGACAACCTATAATCGATAGATGTGCCATTCAGTTTGTGATTTTCTTTTAGCAACTATCTCACCCCGTTTGATCTCATAGAGTATTTCCTCCATTAATAATTACTGATCCTAAAGCTTTTAAAGTCTAGACAAAGACAACACATTATCTACACAGCGCTGCCCTCTTTGAATTAAGGTAAAGAGGTGAGGCAAAATAGTTTGATATTACTGCAGCTTTAATTGAATGCCCTATAATCGTTCTCGCTATTATGAAGCTGATCTTACAATCTTAACATTACAAGGTTCGTGTAGAGATTATAGGGCTGTCAAGTTAACGTTAATAACGCGTTAACGCAAAAACAAATTAACGCCACTAATTATTTTAACGCGATTAACGCATGTGTATTTTTTGTCCTCGGCCGCCCCGTAGTTTCAGAGCGCATCGAGTTTAAAATACCATCTACAAGCTGATGCTGACAGCCCCGCTCCTGCCGCCCGCTTGTGGCAGACCACACTTTCACGCTCACCGGCCGGCTCCGACTGGCCATCGGGAGGACCGGGAGGGTGTGTGTATGTGTGGCGCGAGCGAGGCACACGTTGTTGTTGTTGTTGTTGTTGTTGTTGTTGTTGTTGTTGTTAGCATCTAGTGCTAGCTAGCTGCGCTAACGGATATAAGGAGCTGTTTCAATGAAAACAGAGGAGCGACATTTCGCCGACAACTGCGCCGAGCACTTGACTTTATGCAGGAAGCCAGACAGTGGGACATTGCACGAAAAGTCAGCACACTCAGCACTGATAGTGTGCGCAACATGATTGCAGCGTCCAGGCAGCTCCCGTTCGAGCATATATGCCTTGAGCTGCACATAGCTCCAACGATCCATCACAGTGTCCACACACACACACACACACACACACACACACACACACACACACACACACACACACACACACACACACACACACACACACACACACACACACACACACACACACACACACACACACACACACACACACACACACACACACACACACACACACACACACGTTCTCACTCCCATCCCGTCACATATTGACGGACGGTCAGGGCCCCTCCCCGTCGCTATATTACGTACAGGGTACCCCTTGACCGTCAGGCTTCTACGGGCAGGGCGTCCCATAGACCTTCATTGCGGACAGCGGACCCCTTGACCGTCAGGCTTCTACGGGCAGGGCGTCCCATAGACCTTCATAGACCACGTGATCAACAACGATGGCCAACCTTCGTGTTATTCTCGGTGGAAAATGCCTATTTTAAGGTTCATTTGGCCATTAAAATGCGTTTTGATGTCATTTTATGCGAGTAATGAGTTTTTATTTCTGATTATTTGTGCAGTACATGTACATGATGTTTAGTTTGCTAGTTATGACGAAGATTACTTCATGAATGCTAATGTTTTTTTGGTGGAAATGTGTTTTTTCACAGCAAAGTCACCCTCTGTACTTGGACTTATTGGGAGAATCTAAAGGCAAGAACATCCCAAATATTAATTTAGGTCTTTATTGTAGACCTTTAGTGTTGCCGTCTGTGAGGAAAATACATGGGGCTCAGAGCCTCGTATATTTACTCACCAATAACACACAATTATCCTTGCTTTTATTTATTGGTTTAATTCCATAATCCCGGTCTTTTTTGGTGTTCGTCAGGAACTGAATTTCAAAATAAAAATAACCGGAAACAGACGTAGCATTTCGAGCGATTACCCAAGATTCTCAGCTACGCTGATTGGATGTTTTTAGCCGCAATGCATGCTGGGATTTGGTGTTTATATTATATGAAATCCGGAAAACATTTTAAAAGAATAAAATAATACTTAATTCCGAGTGCTCTTGCTTTTCTCTTTGAAAGTCATCACATAACGGCATTGTAATACACGGTTCGGCTGCATTACATATTCCAGATCTGCCGTAGTTCTTTATTTATAGCGCCCTGATGAGAAGACCTTTGGAAAAACTGAAGAAATGCCGCCGAAACTGAATACTTGATGTGGATCATAAATATATCAACAATTAAAAAACATCTTCAATTTCTCTTCACACAATACGTCTCCTTGCAGTATCAACACTAATTCGGCTGACTTTTACATTTGATATAATTCATAGATAGGTTATATTTACACCATAACGGTGCACAGCTGATATAAAAGGACTTGTAGTTTTTAAAGATATTACTGATTTGAATTGGATTGAATTTTGAATGTAAGAATGTAAATACTGAGTCTGAAATAGTATAGCAATATGCTGTAAAATTATGTGAAAGCATGCATAAAACTACACATCTTCAGATGTTGTACATACAAGTGTCTGTGTGTACCTTGTGTGCACCGCCTAGTGGTTAAAGCACGTTATTGAATTATTGTTTTTATGTGTTATATTTGATTAAAAAAATATTAAGAGTACATATACTTTCATAGGGGGAAAGTAGAAGGTCTGTGATAGAAATATAGAATATAAAAAATCAAGAAGATACTATAAGTGATCTCTTCAATAAAACAGTTTAGTGCATGATGTACAAAGATATTAATAGGAGGAGGTGCAAAAAAACAGAAAAACGAATTAACCTTTATTTAAACATTAAATAACAGATTAAGGTCTTGCTTTCCTGCAATGTTAACTATGTTGAAGTACTTATTTTAACTGATATTATACATATGGATTATACTCTTATGTATGTAGATAGAATAAGAAATGTGCAGAATAATAATAATATATTTAATTTATATAGCGCTTCTCATCTGCGAAGACAAATCTCAAAGTGCTTCACAACAAGGGATACTGATACGCTTTGAGATAATAAAAGACAAATAATTGTAATAATAATAAGAAATCAAAAAATAAAATATAAAATAGAGTACAAAAATAAAAGTCGGAGATAGCGATAAAAATGGTGTACCATGCTCAAAGTTTATTCGAAGGCCTGCCGAAAGAAGAGGGTCTTAAGGCCGGTTTTGAAGACCTCGGTGGAAGGGGCAGATCTCAGCTGATCTGGGAGGGAGTTCCAGAGGCGCGGGGCGAATGAGCAGAAGGCTCGGTCTCCCATTGTTCGGAGACGTGTGCGGGGGATGTAAAGAAGAGGAGCGTGGCTGGAGCGGAGAGAGCGGGTAGATGTCTGGGTATGAATGAGGTCACAGAGGTATTTTGGGCTTTGTCCATTCAGGGCTCTGTACGTGAGGAGCAGAACCTTGAACTGGATCCTGTAGTGGACTGGGAGCCAGTGTAGTTTTGCAAGTATGGGGGTTATGTGTGCTGACCTTTTTGTACCGGTGAGAACTCTGGCTGTGCTGTTCTGGACAAGTTGCAAGCGGTTGATGGATTTGGCTGGGAGGCCGGAGAGGAGTGCATTGCAATAGTCTAGTCTTGAGAAGACGAGTGCATGAACCAGTTTTTTGATGTCATCAGTTGAGAGTGAGGGCTTCAGTCGGGAAATGTTTTTCAGGTGAAAGAAGGAGGTCTTGGTGATATGTTTGATGTGGGCTTGGAAAGACAGAGTGGGGTCAAACCTTACACCGAGGTTGGTGACAACGGAGGAGAGAGGAATGAGCTGACCATCAAGGGAGGGGCTGATGTTGGCGGCCTTGGCAAGCTGGTCGGTGGTGCCTATCAGGATTGCCTCCGTCTTGCTGCTGTTGAGCTGAAGGTAGTTGGTGGTCATCCAGGAGCGGATGTCTTCCAGGCAGGTGTTTAGTGTTTGGATAGTGGTGGTATTGGGTTGTGTTTTGATGTAGACCTGAGTGTCGTCGGCATAGCAGTGGAAGTTGATGTTATGTTGTCTGATGATATGACCCAGAGGTAATAGAGCACTGAGCCCTGTGGGACCCCGCATGTCACTGCGGTGTCGTCAGACCTGGAACCCCCCAGAGACACGTGGTACTTCCGGTTGGTGAGGTAGCTTGAGAACCACTTCAGAGCCGTGTCCGTCACCCTGGTGTAGGTCTCGAGGCGGTGGAGGAGGATGGTATGGTCCACTGTGTCGAAAGCCGCACTCAGGTCAAGAAGGACCAGGATGCTGGGTGACCCAGAGTCGGCTGCCATCAGTAGGTCGTTGGCTACTTTTATTAGGGCTGTTTCTGTACTGTGTGCAGGGCGGAAACCTGATTGGAAGGTCTCATACATGTCATTGTCAGACAGATGAGACTGGAGCTGTGCGGCCACGACCTTCTCAAGTACTTTGGCAAGGAACGGGAGGTTGGAGATAGGTCTGTAGTTGGAGAGGAGTTCTCGGTCGATATTTGGTCGAATATGAATATGTTTAATGGTGGAGGTACACACATATTGATAGATGTCTTGTAATGCACTGTTGAGGAAACTGTGACCCAAGTTTTTCATTCATTGCTTAACTACACCGTAGTTGTGTATATGATATGTCAATAAACCTTTAAAATCTTGAAATCTTGAAAGGGATGTGCAAAATAGCCATAATATACAGTCTTTAATTAACTGTTAGTAGAGAATAACGAGTAATTAATATACTTTATTACTCGTTTCCATTAATGTAAAATGCAGATACATGTTTTAGTCTTCTCTAGCACCAACTATCAAATATCTCTCCTGATTGTTGGCACTTGACAATCACCTTCCCTGAATTGTACTCAGGTGTAACTAAAGTCTGATTTAAGGGTTGTTTATATTTCACATCATTAATCAGAATCTGCAAAGTAAAAATACCAGAAAAAGAAAAAATACCAGGTTGTAGTGGAGTAGAATTACAAAGTATCAATGAGCAGTCATGTGGGTATATTAATGCTATATATTGATGCTGCGCATTATGGACAGCGATTTTCACCCATTTATTAATTATATGTTTTACCAATGTGTTTAATACTGGCAACTTCTAATTGTGGGAAAAACGAAAATGTTCAGTAGAGACGTCCCATAGAACATTTTGCGAAACACAATAGTGTAGTGTGTAGTTCTGGGGGGGGCGTTCGATTCCAGTTTTGGATAGTCTGGCGTGGTTTCGTTCCATTTCACACAGCTGTTTGACGCTCTGCGTAACCTTACGGGGACTGTAGTCCTAAACGATAGCTGGGGATTATGGGTAGTGTAGTGTCTTCGGCTATCCTAAACTCAGAAATGTTGACAATCGCAATGATGCTCGAAATGTCCCTTATAGGCCTACGTCTGTTTCCGGTTATTTTATTTTGAAATTCAGTTCCTGACGGACGCCAAAAAAGCCCGAGATTAAGGAATTAAACCAATAAATAAAAGCAAGGATAATTGTGTGTTATTGGTGAGTAAATAACAGTGTGTTATTTTTGAAAAGAATAACGAATTAGAAGGAAAAAAAAATATTTAAAAATACAGATTTCCGTATTCTGAGGCTCTGAGCCCCATTTATTTTCTGAGCTCCATTTATTTTCCTCACAGACGGCAACAAAAGTCCGAAATTATACGATTTAAAATAAAAGCAATAATTGTGGCTTGATATTGAGTAAGAACATGTTTTTATGAACCACACAGCTTCCGGTCTCCCACGACCCGACCGGAGAAAAAGACGTGCTGCAGGCAGTAGAAATACATTGCTTTTAAAATCGTGCTGTGCAACACGAAAAAAAGGGGCAAATCGTGTTGGTGAACACGAATCAATAGATTCAAAATCGTGTTGGTGAACACGAAATGCCGCGAGACTGGGTTGCATAGTCTGTGTTGTGATGTGTGGGAGGGTCTACTAGGGGCAGTGCTGGTTGTAAAGTCTGACCGCTGCAGGAAGGAAGGACCTGCGGTTTCAAGAGGGTTTCATCCCTCCATATTCTTCTTAAAGCTTTTTTTTTTATTCAAAAGAAGACCTTAACCTAAAGTACTCTTTAATGTTTAAATTAAGCCTTATTAGTTTGTCTGTTTTGCACATCCTCCTATTATCTAATAATAAAATAAGACAATTCAATAACGTGCTTTAACCACCAGGTGTCCCTTTCTATCAGCTGTGCACCGTTATGGTGTAAATACAGCCTATCTACCAATTAGATCAAATATAAAAGTCAGCCGAATTAGTGTTGATACTGCAAGGAGACGTATTGTGTGAAAATAAATGTAAGATGTTGTTTAATTGCTTATATATTTATGATCCACGTCACATCTTCAGTTTTGGCGGCAGTTCTCCTGTTTGTCCAGAAGTCTTCTCATCAGGGCTCTATAAATAGAGAACTACGGCAGATATGTAATATTTAATGCAGCCGAACCATGTATTACAATGCCGTTATGTGATGACTTTCAAAGAGAAAAGCAAGCACACTCGGAATAAAGTATTATTGTATTTTTAAAAAACGTTTTCAGATTTCACATCACATAAACCAAATCCCAGCATGCATTGCGGATAACCATCCAATCATCGAGCTGAGGATCTTGCCTAGGTCTGTTTCCGGTTTCGTTTATCACCGATGTATTTTGTTATACACACACATTCCTTCACATTTATATTTTAATTTGCATTAAAGTATTTCGTGAGGCCTTCTAACATGTTTTTAAATATAACTACGGTTGTAGTTGAATAGTTTGTAAATTAACATGAACCGAAGCTGTTGCTTGGCAACTCAATCGCACAACGTCACGTCCGTTAATTCCACATTCACACACACGGATTAACATCGATTTAATACATTAATGTAGCCTTTGTTTCTGCTAAAAGAGGTGTCGACCAGCTGGGGCAACAAAAAATCAGCGTAATCGAGTGTGACTATTACAAAATAAATCATTACGTCGGGGTAGCATTTGCTTGGTATATCCGGTTATTTCTCCACTGGTTAACATGGGTTAACAATCCCGTGTAGCTGTCACGTTTGAAGGAACGAAATCGTGACATCTTCACGTCTCCCAGCATGGTAAATCGTCACATGTTCACGTCTTGCCGTGATACCGGGTTGCATTAAACATAATAAATCACAAAAACTATAACAAAAATACAAATGAACAAATGAAAAGTATTGTGAAGATTCAAATTGGCTCTGCTACCACAATAAAGTTTTATTTAGGTTACATGTGTCAGTATTTATAATAAAGTAGCACAATATTGAATAATATAACTATGAAGAAGGTGTGTGTTGTATAATTATTTTTGTTGATACTTTATGAGAACAATGAATGTGTTAGGAGTTTTTCCTGAACTACTATTGTTAACACAGGACTTTCACTTAGAATTTTTGAGCTGCTGTATTCCTACTGGGATCTGTATATTTCACTAGTGATTTTGCCATCCAACAATCCCATAAAATCCCCTTACCCAACTAGCGGGCAACGTTCTCACAACTTTGGCTAACGTTACCTACAGGTTCTAATAATGTTTTAAAGAAACGTTTTAATCTGATGTTCAAAGAACCTTTTTAGGATGTTTATTATTTCAAATAATGTTCCTATGTTATTGAGGCCTGAGATGACAGAAAGTTTTTTTATAAAACATTCCTTTGATATGTTGACAAAGGTGGAACGTTTTTCCTGCAACATTCTAAAGATGTGTTTTGGACGTTGTTGGAGTAACACATTAAAGATGTTCTTTATAAAACGTTCCCTCAATGTTACATGATAACAAAAGAAGAACATTTTCAAAGCAACATTCGGATGATGTTTTCAGGAGGTTATTCTTTTTTTATAAAACGTTCCTGTGATGGCAAATATTAACATGGTCATGGTCAACGTCAGATTTATTTCTAGAGCGCTTTAAAAAACAAACTTGTTGCATTTGTTTGAAAGGATGTTTTAAAAAATCTGATGTCACCATATTTTCCTTTTGAAAAAAACAAACAAGCACGTAATTCATGATAAGCTGTAAACTGATATTGCATGTTTGCGGTGGCATTTTGGAGTTCCCAGCTAGACATTTTTGGTTCTCAAAAAATTCTGAGAATGTTACCATTCATTGTTCATTGAATGTTTTCAGCGGGACGTTTTATTTTGGTTCCCAGAATGTTCTTCTGAAAGGTATAGTGTAAGGGAAACTTCTGTGTAGCAGCAATGCAGTGGGAGTCACCGACTCAGGAAAGAGATACGGGAAGAGCAGGAGCTTTGATGTCAAACACTGATGGTTTATTTGGAGTTTCGGCCAGAGGATTCACATCACAAGTCACAGCAGTCACAATCTGACTGCACGGGAGAGTTGCCACGTCAATTCTCAAGAACCCTACCCCAGACCCATTTATTTAGCTAGTTTAGAGAGAATCATCAACATGCTGCATAACAAGATAACATCATAACACCTCTATCAGCTGACGCCAACAGGCAGGAACAGGGAGACAGAACACTGAGAGCACAGCAGCCAACGTTACGAGGTGCGTGTGCTCAGTCAGGACAGTTTGAACTGATAAACTGGGTCAAAGTTATGGGCCTTGGAAAATATTCCCCAACAGGTAGGATAACTTTCTTTAAAAACATTCTTGAAATGTTTGGTGATAACCTTCTTAAGATGTTTTTGATAACCTTAAGATGTTTTTGATAACATTGTTAGAACGTTATGCCCTACTGTTCTTTAAACGTTTTCAGTGGGACGTTTTATTTTGGTTCCCAGAATGTTCTTCTGAAAGGTAGGATAACGTTCTCTAAAAACATTCTTAATATTTTTGGTGATAACTTTCTTCAGATGTATGAGCGCATTGAGGCAATGAATAGGACGTATAAAAACTAATTTGCATGCCAATATTCACTCACATGCACTTATAATCACACTAAGGTATGTAGGCCCACAGTATTCATAATATCATATGTGTAAAATATCAGAAAATAATCACACTTTGTTATGACTATAAAGGTTGTGTCTCGTATGTAGGTTCTGTTAGATAAGCTCTCTGGCCGTGTGTGGTTTGTGAGGGTTGTGTATAAACAGTGTCCGCTGTTTATGCATATTGGATAAAAATTGTTATTGCAGCCTTTAGATTTGAGACCGACAGACATATAGAAGAACGGGCCGACTGTCACTGCCCGTCCCTGAAACCCCTGTTAGTGTTTGTATGTGTTTGTTTCTACTCTCTCTCTCTCTCTCTCTCTCTCTCTCTCTCTCTCTCTCTCTCTCTCTCTCTCTCTCTCTCTCTCTCTCTCTCTCTCTCTCTCTCCCAACCACACCTGCAACCTGCTCATCAGCCACACTATGAAAGCCTGCAGCCTGCACTCATTCCCTGCAGGATTGTTGCCAACTGTTTCCCACTGCTGCCATAACCAACCTCCACTCCCAGCTCCCCTTTTCTAATAAACAAATGTTACTTTCACCAGCTGATTCCGAGTCTGATTCTGGGTCCCCTCCAGTACATGTGACACCGACAGTGACTTGTACTAGCTGCAGGTCGCATTTAGAAAAAAAGAAAATACTTCTGATAAATCGGAACAATAACAATCCCCCCACGGCCTGTGTCCAGCCCCCCCCCCCCCCCCCCCCCCACACTCATCCATATATTATCGGGTTTGGACAATTTTGTTGCATTTTTCTCCTCTCCTCTCACTGATCGAATGGCAAACGCGACCCACTGTCGGAGGGCCTCCGCGCCGGCCGATATGAAGCGTGACCAAGACGCACCGTCCAGGAGTCCCACGGGTCCCGCAGCGGGGTGGAGGTTCCCAGCTGGAACCTCCCCAGCTCCGCCGTGGTGCACCCGGCAAACACTGTTGTTTCTTGAACCTTTCACTGTTGTCTAGCGGGTGTAACTAAAATACAAGATGTCGTATTTATATATATAAATATATCTATATAGATATATATATAGATAATAAGTGTCAGTGCTATTTTATGTTGTATTAGCGTGCATTTCCTGTTCGGAAAGTGGTGCTGTACTGAGAGTAAACAATACAAGGTGTCCCTATTTTTATATATATCTATATACTGTATGTATATAATAAGTGTCAGTACGATTTTATTTTGTATTTGCGTGCATTTCCTGTTCGGAAAGTGGCGCTGCGGCTTTACTGATAGTAACTACAATACAAGGTGTCTATATATATATATATATATATATATATATATATAGATATATATACATATGTACATATGTATATAATAAGTGTCACGATCCGATTTTATTTTGTATTTGCGTGCATTCCTGTTTGGAAAGTGGCACTATAAAATCACCCCTATCAGTACGATAGGGGTGATTTTATTTTGGAATTCTTAGCGTGCACTTCCTGTACTGACAGTGGAGGTGTCCTGAGAGTGGGGGTCTGCACCGGAACTGTCCTGAGAGTGGAGGTCTGCAGGCAGACCCCTCTCAACATTTTAAGAATGTTTTTAGAGAACGTTATCCTACCTTTCAGAAGAACATTCTGGGAACCAAAATAAAACTTCCCGCTGAAAACATTCCTAGAACAATGAATGGTAACATTCTCAGAATGTTTTTAGAACCAAAAATGTCTAGCTGGGAAGTCAGTGTCTCATTCAAATCCTATTTAACAGCTAAAGATGTCCACCCATATTCGTATTTTTGAAGGTTTAGGAGAGGCTTCTTCAAACAACTTTGCTTCAGGGTGGATTTCTCCCTGAATGTCCAGCCAGTGTATGACACTCACAACTTCCCCTAATGATGTAACTGTTCAGGACACTGGTTGGTTATTCTTAAAGATATGACAATGAGATAAGCTTTCTGCAGGCAGACTTCCTTTAAAATAAACAAGACCAGAAGTGACAGCTGTCTTGCAAGTCAGAGGGTAGAGGGGTATTGAATAATGTCCTGACCTTAAAACTTTCCAAACAGTATAGTTTGTCATCTTGGCCTGAGGTTGGTAACCACATGATCCCCAACTGCAAGAGTATTTCTTGAGAGATGAAAGTATTGATCGTATGTTCAAACAGCATGAAATGACCGCAGTGTAAGTTCAAAGCAGGACACAGTTTGACACATTTACAGCACATTGAAATGTAATGGGGTGGAGGTCAGGTCCAACAAAAATATGAATTAATTGTGTGAGAGCCTTATGTCTATTTACACTTTCTTGACATTGTGTTCATATAGTTCCTTAAATTGAGAAAGCTCACATGTACACAATATCACACACTATGTGCTGTACTTCAGGATGCCCTCACAATGTCACAATTGTAAACTGAGAGAAAACAAAAACTTTGAAATATGTATTTTTAATTATCAAATTCCATCTACAATATCAGAGAGCATTTACAACGGAATTAGCGACTTTGAATTTGAAAGGACCAGTGTGTAGTTATAATGTGTATGTGTGTTTAATCACTGAACATTTAGAATTGTAAAGCGTATGAAGCTCTAGAGGGTTTTTATTTTGTATTTTTATGTTACCAGTTAGGTTCTCTAGAAAGGGAAGGGTGAACGGTGGGTATTGAGTTGGTTTGCAGTTGGTTGCAATCCGTAACCTCACCTCTAGATGCCACTAATTCCTCACAGTGGTCCCTTCGTAAATACAAAAAATCTACATAAAAAATCTATTTGGAAATGCTACAAAATGAACAAAGTCAAAGCCATTATGCCCTGTGACTCAGTTTGAAACTGTAATCAGTCAAATCAGCTGTGTTGGCTGGAGCGGAAACCAGCAGACACTTGAGCCTCAATGGCACATGATTGAAAACCATTGGTATTATGTGCAGTACTGGCTGACGTTTCTGGGAAGTGGTACTGTACGCACATTGATTAACTAGCCATGTTTCTGACACAAAACTCATCACTCCCAAACTCATCATCGTACAGTAAGTCCGATGATCATCCCCTAGAACTGACATTGAGAGACATTAAAAAGACATTTCTATGATGACTAATATGTTAGTGCATTTACTTACCTCACCGTAAAATAGGCTCCCTCCTTTTGCTTTTCACCTTATCATGAAAAATGGCATCATTTAGTTTCCTATAGAGCCATTTTGACAACATGACAATTGCATGATCGGTCTGCTACCCACTTACTCAATATTCCCACACAGACAACTAATTTTCCTTGAATAAATAATGGCAATCTATTCAAATAATGTTATAATAACGCTGTCATTGGTGACCTACATTTATGGGGGTATAACATTAATCATACAGCCTGGGTGGGAAGCAGCAACCTGCTATAAACCAAGGGAGGCCATTCAGCCGAAGTACCAGGGGAGCCCCTGTCTTTCTCTGGAACAACACACCACATTACTAAATGCTGGGCTTGAGGAAGGTAACCTCGCTGTGGAGTGCAGGGATTTGCGTGTGGACAGTGGGACTGTTAAAGCCGCCCGCTGGCCCCCCTTCAATACACAAAGGAAGTGTTTTGAAAATGACAGATTCATTACTGGTTTCTGCTCAACCCTGAATACAACAGAGTATTTGTACCCATGGGTGGTGGAAGTCAAAGTTTTAAAATAATCAAACATGAGCAGAGGAAGGCAATCCAGACAAAAACAACGATTGCAAGATGTCAATTCAATAAAAACAAGGCTGTAATTTCCAAGGGACACAAATGACCATTCAAGGTTTTAAAACTAATGAAAATGGAATGTAATTTAATCAGTTTTACCTTTTATTGTATGCTAAAGAAATTGATTTTAGATGTTTTATAAGAATACTGTAATGTTTCTTTGCCTTTAAAAAAACCAAAAACCTTTTAAATGACTTCAATTGTTTTTTCACATATTTTGTAACATACATTTGTGTAAAGCAGGTGTTTATAGGCAATAGATTGTTGACCGTTTCTGACTTGCTGACTGACTTTTCTTCTGGTTCCACTATGAATTACACATTTCTAGTGTTGTAGTCAAGATCCTCCAATCACATCCCAAGCTACAGCCTTGTTATTGAACGGTCTTGACATCAGATCTCGAGTCCTATATGTCCGAGACCAAGACAAGACCAAGAACAAATGCGGTCGATTCTTACACAAGACCAAGACCGGGATCGAGTACTACAACACTACACATTTCTGATTTGAATGTCTCTACAGCTACTTAATGGATTACCATTACATTTGGTTCACACATTCCAGTTATCCTCAGGATGATTTGTTTACTTTCGTGACTTATTTTCAAGAACCATTATCAATTCAAAGAATCATTGTTTGACCACTCATTTTGTTTATGACTAAATTATTTCAAAGTGATTTACACTCTCTTGACTCTGAAAAAGACGCAACTGCTTCTAATCTTGTGTTTTATCCCTGTCCTCCGGTAGACCTATACTTTGGACAAAGTCACTGAAGTCTCTCCATAATATGACAGTCCCCTCAGCCTCAGTTGTACTTGTGTCCAGTTCTTATTAACACATTTTCACATGCTAACACACTGAAAATGTTTAGCATTATACTTGTTAAATATCAACATGTTAGCATTTATCTTAAGGCACTTGTCTTTAGTACAAGTACAGCCTCACATGAAGTGTAGTCATCACACCACATCACTGCAAGGTGAGTTATGAGTCTGTGATGTACACATGTATTGTATCTTGTCTTTTCAAGATTAACTTTGCCTATGGCACAGTTTTCTAGCAACATTCTAACAACAGTAGTGTCGTTTTTTTTTATAGTAAAACAAAAAATAGTAAAAAATGGACTACAAGCACACTCTCAACATCAGTATGAAGTAGTTTCATCACAATCTTCCCTGATTGAAGCATATTTTCTGGTGCCTCTAGGAGAGAATATTATCAAGTTAATGTAAAACTAACATCATTACACCCGCGAACCAGAACAGCTGAACAGCAGGGAGCCATGTTCTCAGTAACCACTCTCCCACTGTTTCTCGTTACAGATTAATGAACTCTGTGTCAAGCAGCACTCCATTTCATTTTGCCCTCAGTAAATGTATTTTCATCATTATTAAATCATAAACAAACATAGGAGCTTGTCTTGCTTCACTGCTTGCACTAGGTTTTAATGTTTTATATGGGACTCTTAATTGGTTTTAGCTCTTCAGTGTAATGCCAACATCCCATTTTTTTGTATTATAGCGCTATAACTTAGTCTTACAGTTTTTTGTGCTTTATGTTTTACAATAAAAGTAATATGTGAATTTGTAGGCTGGAGCCTGGGAAATAAAACTGTATATAGAAAGTTCATTTATTTTCACCTCAATCACATTTCATACCGTATATCTTTGTTTCTTAGCTTTTCCCTTTCCCTTTGTCCCTGAGCTTGAATATAAACATGCCGACTTTCAAGACACTTTTTTTTTTTATTACAGTTTATCACCCTTTTACCCAAATAACTTGTATAGTAACAATGTCGGCTGCAATAATGGTAAAATGCATTGACAAAGTTGTGTGTGTTTTAAAGACAATGACATAACCTTCAGTAAGATCCATGGACTGTACTGTAGGTGATCATACAGTATGCATTTCTACAAATAGTGCTGTATTCACATCACACTTAGAAACTTAACAACTGTTTCATTCCACAAAATACTGTCACACATGTATAATGCCTTTCAAACAAGTAATTCAAGCCAACAGCTTCCAAAGCCAGACTTCCAGCTGAAAGGATCTCTGATGTTAATGTGTGTTAAACAGCCAGGTTAGAGTATCCCATTAAGAATGGATGGATGAATGGTGAGCCATGGACGGAGGGGACACTTGAGGTCATTTCTCTCTCTCTCTCTCTCTCTCTCTCTCTCTCTCTCTCTCTCTCTCTCTCTCTCTCTCTCTCTCTCTCTCTCTCTCTCTCTCTCTCTCTCTCTCTCTCTCTCTCCATGAGTCAGAGGCAGTCAGGCTAGTCCGGATCCCCTGGTCCACTAGAGACTAAATCAGTTCCAGCAGACTCCTTGTAGTGATAAAGTTTACAGACAGATAATACACAAAAGTCTAATGAAATATTAAATATTAATCAGAATATTTATATACATGACTTTTGCCTTAGGATCCGGATGAGTGAGTCAAGAGAAGTGTTGACCTTTCTTGAGGTTTAATGGACCCATGAGAACTTTATAATGCATCACTTGATAACCCCATAACCTGACATTCATCAAAACGTACTGTAACTTAAATAAATGTATATTTCTGTATTTGACATATTAATACTACCATACTACGTTTCTGATTAGCGTCATTCATGTAAAAAGGGAAAGCTGACACTTTTGCAGGACCAATGACATGATAAATCTTTTTCTAAACCTTAATCTATACCTCAATAAAAAAAAAAGGTTTCGAACAATGTCCTTAAAATAATTCAAGTTTCCCTCCTCGCACTACCTGTAGGCCTACTGTATGTGTGTCTGCTTGGCAGGGGAGACTTCCAGAGAAGCCACTGGTCCTAGCATAGCTTTTTTTTGTAGAAATTGTCAGTTGCTATAAGCACGAGAAGTCCTTGAGTATAGAGTCATAAATGTGTGCACAAAATATTAGGCAGATGGCAGCAGCAGTTTCAGAGATTAGCCAAGACATCAGAGACAATCACTCACACTTGCACCATCGTGACCAATATAGCCCCATCTTTCTCATGTGACTGCTGGTCTTGCACTTACCGATGCACGTAATTCTGCTAGAGCATACAGCCATGAAACTAAGAATACTACTAAGACACTACAGTGTAGTGTCTTAGTAAAGAGCAGTGAAGCTTTTCTGGTGGCTTTTAGTAGTAGTGTAGACTACACTACTACTAAAAGCCACCAGAAAAGCTTCACTGCTCCCCAATGACTTTTAATTGCGTTAATATCTGTTTACTGTAATACTTTTTTGTTCAAGATTATACATCTATTCTGTAGATGTTTTTATTTTTATTTCGCATTGGAATATTTTGTGTAACCGACAGTAGGGAACAGTATGAAAGACACAGTGGCAATAAAGTGGACTAAAAATAGACCTTAAAGGCTGTACTGGTCAACACATAACTTCTGTTTAAAATGTACTTGCTAAATTTGTCAGACATGTCTCATATTTTGATGGCCTACTGTACCACCATCTCTCCTTTCATAATTACTAGTGAAAAGAACAAGGTCTGCTGTTGAGTCAGAACTGATTAGCCACTTGTTGGCCAACGACACGTCTGACCTGCATAAGTCACTCCATAAGAAACTTTTAATTGAATTTAGATTCAGGCAGCGCTAATTTAAGGAGATGGTCTGCCAACGAGACGAGAATCTTCGGTGACTCACAACATTTAATCATACAGTGATAATATCTGCCCTGAACAGCTCTGGTCACGTTTCCAATTGGATAAATGTACTTTACAGTATGTGACAAATCCACTCCATTTCATGCTGTATGTGAGCGACCAACTGCAGTAGTCTTCTGCACACTGTCCTAAAGCAGAGGTCCCGTGAGCCTGGAAGAAGAGTAATGAGTTAACTGCAGCATGAGATCATTAAAATGAACAGTGCTGCTACCTCACTTGCTGTGCCTCAGGCATTGGGAGGTTATGTTTACTGATTTAATGATAATGTCTCTCCATTGTTTATTAGAAAAATGTAATTGTCAATTCTGATACGACTTTGTGATAATAGAAAAATGTAATAATTATTCAGTGTTTTTCTCCCCATGGGACCAAAACTATTGAGTAAAACAGACTGATGTTTACTGATGTGTGTTGTTTGAATATAACAGGCTTATAATTGATTTGTCCTCCAGCGAGACTTGATTATTTTTTAAAGAAAACCGCCTTCACTGTAGCACATTTAGTCAGCATTCACATCCCAAATAACATCCCAAAATACTTTATTCATAGGTAGTGTTGTCTGACGTGATGACAAAACATTTCCATCCAAGTCATGACCATCTTTTGAACAACTGCTATGACATTTCGTATAGTTTCCACATTTAGGTCATTTGAGGATCTGTGGGCTTTGCAGCCTTTAGAAACCCTTTGAGATGAAGGAAAAGGCTTATGTCAGCTAACAATTCCACCAAACTCAAATTGTGTTCTGTGGATTAGAAAATAAGTGAATCCTTCCTCACTGTTGACTGGTATAGACTTTAGTTACACAGTGTGTAACACACCACGAAGACTTCTTATCGAACATCATCTTAATTCTGCAGATGGGCATGAACGGTGAAAGGCAGAATTTTGTCTTTGTGTATTTTGTGATGAAGGCTATAGCTGCAAGTCCACTGGATTGGAGGACACTTTGTCTTTCTGAAACCATAAGCCTTTCAGCTTGGTATAGAGTAGGTTGCTGGCCTTGTTGTATTTTATGAATCCAGCGACATTGGTTCATTGCGTCTCAAATGTCTGAATTCTAAGTGTCTGTTTTCTCTGTTCAGGTCGGCACGTGGAAACCACATTTATATAAGGCAATTGTAAACCTCTCAGCAATGTTTTGATACAAATATAGGTTGCAGTAGGGTTTACTAGTGCTCAAGAGGAAAAGAGAGAGTAAGTAAAATATATAACAGATGAATAAGAGGTTACTGACAAGCCTAAAAGAAATACAAATTAGAAAAAAGCAACTGGGGGAGTGGGGGAGGGTTAACTGAGTAACACAGCTTAATACAATACTGATATCCTCCAAGCTCATTTCTATATATGGTATTGTCTATGTAAAGAGGGGTGAGGGTTGGCGGGTGTTTGTGTGTGTGTGTTTGTGTTTGTGTGTGTGTGTGTGTGTGTGTGTGTGTGTGTCGTCACAGTCACGGATGACCCTTAATGATAAATTAAAATGCCCGAATATCAATTTACTGCTCACTTTTAAGAAAAAATAGTATCTAGTGAATCCCAGTGGTTATCACACTTTCACAATTTCTTTGAGTAAAACATCTATAAAGTAGAGACCATCTTCAACTTTTATTAGAAGTAAAGTGTTGTTTGGCTCTGTTTCCCTATACACATGGTTAAGGGCCAGATTACTTTTCTTTGTTTATTTATAGCATATCAAATATTTCTACTGTCAAGTACTGTGAAGTGTTTACAGTGAGGGTAATCTAGGTCCAACCATACTGTAACCTTTTAACACCCCCATGCATTAGTGAGCTGTGAACACCAGACAGACACATAGAAAGACAAAGAACACTGAGGTACGAGGGCCTTTGGACAACTTCTCTGTATTCATGGAGTGCAGTCAGGTTTTCTCCTTCAGCAGATACAGCTACAGCAGAAGAAGAGGGTGAGGAAGAAGGCATGTGCAGACCAGCATAGCATAAAGGCATCATGGATCATCAGTTCCCAACGCTTCTGGGCCTTGTGCTTTTCTCCGAGAGCCACTCAGGGCATTCACTAACTTTATGAAAAGGGCCATGGATTAATTCCTCCAGCCCCCTGGTGACCACTGCACTATGAAATGCAGTAAATGCTAAAGCTTGAATGCTATGAGAGCTTTCTTTTCAACTACCCATCGCCCTCAGCCCCTTTTACGTTATGCCTCAGCTCACAGAGAGCCCTGAGAGCCTTACAAACTGTGACACAGTAACACAGAGACTATAAAATACGGGTTTCTGTACCGAAGATGATCGTTGTGCAAGACTTGACATTGTCCAAATGTCAGTTTTTCTGGGAGCGACCACTGTATGTTTTGTGTATAGCTGTGGGCTTATTTCATACAGTAGCAACCAAAGAACAATTGAAATACAGCATTTGCAAAAGTAATGAAAACTAAATACATTATAAAATATGAAAGGCAACGACTAGGAGCCAGATACAATTTTTCTTCTATCAACAACTAGGTCATACTGCAGGGAAATTCAATTCAAATGAGCAGTATATTTAATAACATCAGCAGTGATATGGGAAGACAGGGAAAATTGAGGCTATAAGCTAAGGTGCGTAGAATAATGGTGTTGACAGTGATCAAATGACAAAACAGAGTGTTTTATCTGATGTTACAAGACTTATAACGAACACATTAAATGTTGGTAACAACAAAGCCAGGGGATAGACTAACACAAACACAGAAGACCCCCCAAACACAACACATTGCAGAGGTAAATATCTGCAATCACAGTGGCTGCTCATACAGAAGGGATGGGTGAAGTGGAGATGGGTTTGAACCTCCTCCATTTGACCTTATTCAAAGCTGCAACTGACCTTGAATCTGCCATGATCCCCGGTAATTTACTGGGGCCAGACTTATACATTCCCTGCTGGGCTTTCCTAAATGAAAGGAGGACAAGAGAAAGAGGACCTCTGATTGCTGGAGAGCCACCAAACACACAAACAGAAGCCATGCCTGTGAAGTGTTTCAGTCTGATTTGGATACCCTTCAGAAATGGAAGACCACAGAAACAGGCAGTCCAGGCTACACTGTGAAATTGGTTGCTCCAGAAAATCAAGTCACGCTTGTATGGCATTCAATTTGATGTCACCTGTTTGGAGACAATGCAAGAAGACTATCGTTTTCTTGGTATCAAATGTCATTATAAATATCACAATTTGGGCCGCTAACGAGCAGAGGCCCAAATGTGGCAATAATAGCTTCAACAGCTTGAAATGTAAGATAGTAATAACATTTAAAATAAAAAAATAATAATATTAAAACAAATAAAAATAATGATATTGATAAAAGTGAAAACAATTATATAAAAAAATAGTACAAATACCTCAAAGTAATAATAACAATAATGTTAAAACCAATAATAATACAAATAATTTGAATTTATTACAATGTATGCGTGTTTATGTGTATTCCGTTTTTAATTTCTGCTTAATGAGTTATGTTACAAACCTCCTCACTATGTATGACCTTAGAATGTGGGCACTGGTCCAAATTTCAGCAAATAAAGCTGTAATTCAAGCAGCCAGCAAGGCAAGGAAGCTATTTGGGAACAATAATAAGCCTGACCCCCAAAATGACCCCATTTCCAAACGAATGTTCACAGTCAACACAAACACCTTGATTCATGAGTCAATAGGTAGTGAGGAGGGGGCAAGCGAATCCACCCAACAGATGGTGTCAACATACAGCAACATTAACAAGCACGGTACACACAACAACACTTTCGTGTTTGTGTTGCCTTAGATTCAAGAAGAAAACATCCAATTTCCATATTATTATTTAATTTACGTTTTCTGCTGTACACTACACTGGTGTTAAGGTGAATATTATTGCATGTTTTAGGCACTTGTGACTTAACTATGATTTAAGTCACGCATCACTAAGCCATCAGGGTGGGTGGAGGGGGTCAGGAGGACGGGACTGAGCTGACCGCCCAGGGGCACAGCAGAGGACCAGGAAGGGATCTCGGGCGGATGGCCCGGGGGCAAGGCAGAAGCCGAGAAGGGGGGCTCGGGTGGACGGCCCGGGGGCAAGACAGAGTCCAAGGTGGGGGTTATGGAGGGGCGAAGGCCACCGCGGGCGAACTCAGGGGGCCGAGCATGAGGGCGAGGGCCGCGGCCGGAAAAGTCAGGGGGCCGAGCATGAGGGCGAGGACCGCGGCCAGGAAAGTCAGGAGGCCGGGCTCCAGGGCGAAGACCGTGACACTCAGGGGGCCGGGCTCGAGGGCGAAGGCCGTGGCCCTCAGGGGGCCGGGCTCCAGGGCGAAGACCGCGGCTCTTAGGGGGCCGGGATCGAGGGTGAAGACTGCGGCTCTCAGAGGGCCGGGCTCGAGGGCGAAGGTGTGTTGGTAGGACCCCCGGCGAGACAGATGATGGCGGGGCCTCCAACGGAACAGGACAAGGGGTTGGCAGTATCCCCGGCAGGACAGGTGATGGCGGGGCCTCCAACTGGACTGGACATAGAGCTGGCAGGACCCCCAGTGGAACCTCCAAAGGCACGGGATATAGAGCTGGCAAGATCCCCGGTAGAAGAGTAGTCGGTGGGACCTCCAATGGGACAAGACCTGGAGTTGCCGTCAGGCCGGTACGCCGACAGGAGACGAGGTTCTGGAGTCGGGACCATGGCTGTTGGGCCCGGTACTTGAGCCGGAACCACGGCTGGAACTGGGTCCGGCACCATGGTTGTATGGGTAGGTTCTGGAGCCGGATCCATGGCTGTGGATACCAGAACTGAAGCCTGGATCATGGCTGCTGGAGCCGGTTTTGGAGACGGACCCATGGCTGTGTGGGCTGGTTCTGGAGATGGAACCATGGCTGAGGGGACCGGAACTGAAGCCTGGATCATGGCTGTAAGGTCCGGTTCTGGAGCCGGAAACATGGCTGTAATGTCCGGCTCTTGAGCCGGAACCATGGGTGTATGGGCCGGCTCTGGAGCCGGAACCATGGCTGTAAGGTCCGGTTCTGGAGCCGGAAACATGGGTGTGTGGACCGGCTCTGGAGCCGAATCCATGGCTGCCGGGACCGGTTCTGGAGCAAGGACCATGGCTACTGGGACCAGAACTGGGTCTGTAACCATGGCCGCTGGGGGTTGAACTGGTTCTGTAACCATGGCTGCTGGGGGTTGAACTGGTTCTGTAACCATGGCTGCTGGGGGCTGAACTGGTGCTGGAACCATGGCCCTTTGGGCTCGTGCTGCTAACCTGGCCTTGCGACTCCTTTTAGGAGCCGTTTGGAGGCTGCGTGGACCTCCAAAAGCCAGACGAGTACCAGCGAATGGCTCCTGGACTGTAGCAAACACTGGGTGAGAAGCAGGGGCTGACGCCAGACGGACCACACCAATGCGTGTGGTATCAAAAAGGGAATCTGGAGACCTGGGTCTATCAGGATCGGGAAAACAACCAAATCTTGATTCTCCATCGTAATCTTGCATGCATCTGCCAGAGCAGCCTCTCGCTGCTGAACCCTGACCTCTCCCATCCATCGATTAGCGCAGTTAGTCAAAGAGAAGGTATAATCCAATAGTTCCTTCTCAAAAGGATCTGCTGGGCGCATATCTCTGGTCGGTTCGTACTGTTACGGTGTGTGTAGGAAGCAGGACCCAAATGCAGATTAAAGTGACAAAAATAACTCCTTTATTTCAAGGCTAAACTATTAACAAAGACTGAACAGAACACTCAGCACAGACCAAGTCATTACACAAGACGAACCGACAAAGACAGACAGAAAAACCAGAACTTAAATACACACAAGACTAATCACACAAACAAGACACAGATGAGGAGGGAGGAGCAAATACAGGGACACCATGTGAACACAATCGGGTAAATTAGACACACCAGGGAAACTAACGACAGGGAACCACAGACAGATCTCAACAAGACAAAACCCAACACAGACAGATCGTGACAGTTTGTGTGTATGAATGTATTTTTTGCAGAGGGCGTGAGGGTTGGAGATCATGAAACTACATAATTTAATTATACATACATATTGCATTCAACTAACTTGTATATTTCTTTAAGTTTGCTCATTTTGTGAAGGACTTTTTTATTGGGAATGTCTTTTTCCTTGAAATACTTATTGTTAAAAACAATTATTATTTGTTTACAGGTTTCAGTAAATTGCAAGAGTTTCACTAGCCTGCTGGTCCTTTACACACAGCTATCACATATTTGATTTGATATGATCATTTGATATACTTTATTAATCCCCATGGGGAAATTGTTTGCTGCCATTTTGGAAGGGTAGGGAACGGTGCCTTGCTCAGGGATACCTCGGTAGCACTTGGTCTTGCCGGGACTTGAACTGGTGACCTTCCAGTTGCCAAGCCAAGTCCCTATCGACTTCGCCACCACCGCCCCACCATACATATGCATACATTGTAGTGCCAGGAAAAGGGAGTCGGAGGCGGTGTATTAAGAACAGAGTTCCAATCTTTATTAGCCATTAATAACAGAGAGGTTATCACATGAACTGCTCTGCTTGACGAGCTAGCAGGAATGGAAGCTAACGCTACAGGTGGTCCCACTAAAGGGTCCGTGTGGCAACACAATACGAGAGGTGAATTATGTCCAATAACGTGTCACCTCACAAGCCCCCCCAGAATTCACGTGTAAACAAAATCCGTATGCCGGGGAGGAACAATCCGCCTGCCCCCACGAGACCTGCGCACCGGAGTCGGTACAGCGACCTCCGCCCGTGCGGCCCCTGACAGAGGAGGGACCGGAACAACAGGTCCACACTCCCTGACAGGAATCAAAGCCGGGGATCGGCCCCGTCTCGGCGGCCGAGCCAGCACCACCGGCCGGTCCACGTCCAAGTGAGCAGCCTTCACCCGGTCAACCGAGACGTGCTCAGCCTTACCGCCCATGTCGACCACCAGGTGTTTTTCACCGTGTTCCAAAACCCGGAAAGGTCCATCGTAAGGGGGCTGCAGGGGGCCTCTGTGTGCGTCGTGACGAATGAAGACGTGCCCAGCCGAGCGTAGCTCCGCGGGATCTTGAGACCCTGGCGCTCCATGCTGAGTAGTCGGGACTGGAGCGAAAGCCTCCGCCGCGTCACGCAGAAAAACTCGCTGGGCCGTGGCAGACCAGGGAGCTGATGCATTTGGGAGGAAATCCCCCGGAACTCTCAGCGGCTGACCGTAGACCATCTCCGCTGTAGAACACTGCAGATCTTCCTTAGGTGCGGTCCTCAGGCCCAGCATCACCCAGGGCAGCTTGTCGACACAGTTACCGTCCATAAGGCCGGCCTTGAGGGCCGCCTTGAGGGCCGCCATCATGGAGCGATGAAAACGCTCGCAGAGGCCGTTAGCCTGAGGGTAGTAAGCGGTAGTCCTGTGCAGCTTAACCCCCAAACCGCCTGCCACAGCATTCCAGAGCTCGGACGTGAACTGAGAGCCCCTGTCTGAGGAAATGTCTGACGGGGTGCCAAAACGACACACCCACGTTGCAATGAAGGCCCGGGCAACGTCTGCGGCTGATGTCGAAACGAGCGGAACCGCCTCCGGCCAACGGGTCGTTCTGTCCACCATGGTGAGGTGGTAGGAAAACCCCTGAGAGGAAGGCAACGGACCAACCAGGTCAATGTTGACGTGATCCTCTCAGGCACCAGGAAACGCTCCAACGGGGCCTTCGTGTGGCGGTGCACCTTAGCGCGTTGACAAGCCATGCACTTCCTGGACCAAGTCCTCACGTCGCACGTGTGACAGGCCGTGCACAGCCTTGAACACAGGACGCCTCCAGCTGGCAGGGACAACAGGCCGCGCCAGGCCCGTAGAGACGTCACACAGGAGAGTAATACCCGCGTCGCCAAACACCACGTCCTCCAAGCGCAGCCCCACGCTCTCCACCTTCAGAGCCTGGACGCCGGGATCTGTGACCTGGTCCGCCGCTATGCGAGTATAGTCCAGACCCAACTGGATGGCACCGATGACGACCCTGGAGAGGCAATCAGCAACCAGGTTCGACTTGCCAGCCACGTGCTTAATGTCCGTAGTGACTGCCAAGCGCCCTCCATCCACTGCTCGTGCACTGCGCCGACCTTGTAGTCCGACGCGTCCGTGGTGATGGAGATGGGAGCCGTAGATGACGGGTGTGCCAGCAAAGCCGCCTGAGCCAACGCGGTCTTGACCTCAGCAAAAGCGCCGTCCGCCTCTGCTGTCCAGTCGATCTCCTGGACGGGGGTCTTGCCTTTCAACGCTTCATACAGCGGCCACATGATGTGTGCGGGCCGGGCGATGAAACGGTGGTAGAAAGTTACCATCCCCAGAAACTCACGGAGCGACCGGGCTGTGAGCGGGCGAGGAAAAGACGCAACAGCCTCCACCTTCGCTGGCAGAGGTGTCGCACCGCCCTTGGTGATGCGGTGCCCCAGGAAATCAATGTCAGACACACCGAACTGGCACTTTGCAGGATTGATGATTAATCCGTGTTCGTTGAGCCGTGTGAAAAGGGCTCGGAGGTGGGACAGGTGCCCCTGCACTGAATCGCTGGCGACGAGTATGTCGTCGAGGTAGACAAACACAGACGGCAGGTCCCGCAGCACCGAATCCATCAGGCGCTGGAACATCTGAGCGGCATTCTTGAGTCCAAAAGGCATCCGCAGGAACTCAAAAAGTCCAAAAGGCGTTATCACTGCTGTCTTGGGAATGTCCAGGGGGTGCATGGGCACCCGGTGGTATCCAAGCACCAGGTCCACCTTGGAAAACACCCCCGTACCGGCCAGATGCGTCGAAAAGCAGATAGCGGTCAGGCGTAGTGGCGTCGTTGAGTCGGCGGTAATCCCCGCACGGGCGGAACTCGCCGTTCGGTTTGGGAACGACGTGCAGGGGAGAAGCCCAAGGACTGTCGGAGCGGCGGACAATGCCCAGGCGCTCCATGGTTGCGAACTCCGCCCTCGCTACAGCCAGCTTAGAAGGGTTCAACCGCCGGGCCCTGGCGTAGACAGGAGGACCCCCGGTAGTGACGTGGTGTTCCACGCCATGCTTAGTGGTAAGCGCAGAGAAGGTGGGCAGCGACAGGTCTGGAAACTCGACCAACAGTCTGAGAAACGTGTCTGCCCCTGACAGCGAGCCTGACAGCCCGTCGTACGCTGCGCTGCCAAGTGTGCACACGAGGGACGAAAACGTTAAGGCATCAACCAAACGCCTATTCTTAACGTCCACTAAGAGTCCATGAGCACACAAAAAATCCGCTCCGAGGAGGGGAAAAGAAATGTCCGCTGTCACGAAATCCCAGCTGAAACGCTGTCTTCCGATGTACAGACACATAGGCCTCACGCCGTACGTGCGAATGGGACCGCCGTTAGCCGTCTTCAATCGCGGTCCGTGCCCCCCACGGGCGACATCTTCACTCGACGCTGGAACTACGTTCCGTTGAGCGCCCGTGTCACACAGAAACAGGCTCCCCGAAACGCTGTCGCTGACGAAGAGGAGCCTGCACGTGCGCTGGCGCTCAGAGCCACTACTGAGCGCCGGCCCCTCCGTTTCCCGGGGGTTTGTAGCTGCATGGAGCGATGCATCTCTTCGCCCTTGTCCCGAAACGTGCGTGGTAAAAGCACTCTCCGGCGTCTCCACGCCGGCTCGCCACAGCCGTGTCCGGCCTCCGCCATGCTTTCTTGACTGCAGGTGGGCCGCTGAGCGTCGCGGCTAACGTCTCTGCACCGGGCTGTTGTGTAGCCAGGAAAAAACGATCTGCTTCCTCAGCCAAAGCACGGGGCTCCGTGACAGGCGTGTTGGCCAGCGCCGTCTGTACCCGGGGAGGCAAGTGACGCAGGAAAATCTTCGTGAATAAAATCCGGGGATCTTCCCCCCCTAGCAGATTTAGCATTTTCTCCATTAGCTGGGATGGCTTGCTGTCTCCTAGGCCTTGAATGTCAAGTATCTGGCGGGCCCTTTTCTTAGCAGATAAGCTAAATGTCTTAAGGAGAAGGGCCTTAATCGCCTCATATTTGCCATGATGTTGGGGGGCTGCGATGAATCCCACCAACCTGGACGACGCAGAGCTGCCCAGCGCTGCTACCACATGGTAGTATTTCAGGTCCCCGTCACGGACCTGTCGGCAGGCGAAGTGCGCCTCCACGTGTGCGAACCATGCCTCCGCGGCGTGCTCCCAGAATTCCGGCAGCTTTACGAACACATCGCGTTCAGCCATGCTCGTTAATTTCCCGGAAACTTTCTCGGAAAAGTCAAGGTCACCAGTGTAGTGCCAGGAAAAGGGAGTCGGAGGCGGTGTATTAAGAACAGAGGTCCAATCTTTATTAGCCATTAATAACAGAGAGGTTATCACATGAACTGCTCTGCTTGACGAGCTAGCAGGAATGGAAGCAACCTGATCTCACCAGAATGCGTGACTCCACCACGACTCCTTAACACCGCATTGCGTGGTGGACTCACAAACTTTGTTACATTTACGTGTCTGCACCACGCAAACAACCCCAATGTAAAGTGAACGAGGCTCTTTTGTCGTGGTGCACACACGCATTTCTACAACGTCCTGCAGTGAGCTTTTATTCTATAAAACGTTTTTTAAATCTACTTTATAGCTTGTAGTAACTCACGGGAGGCTTCTTTTATTTTATTTGTATTCATAATAATTTTTATTTTTCGTCAGAATGTATTATGGTGCATTAGTTACGAATTTTTGTTCTCAAAAAACAGTGCATTGTGTGTAATACAACTGTGATTTTAGTTAGTTTTTAAGGAAGGCCAGAGCTTCAGCTGTGTCCAGTGGTGTAGTGGGGATTTTTTTACTGGGGGGACGCTATTTTAAATTAGGTCATCCCAAACAATGCCACACAAGTGCGCACGCGCGCAGTGCACTCACAAAACGGGCAGACAGGTCCACAGAAACTACCGGTATGCTTAGTCCTACTTTAGTTACTGTACTGCAAAAAGCAGACTGCGCTGTGCTCAACACACACACAGACTCAAAACCATGGACACACAGGCACATACGTTACATAAACAATGTATAGGCCTAAATTGCATAAGCTACAGTATTGCAACTAAGCAGACAGCGCTGCTTTTCTCTCTCTCTATCTCCACTTTCAAAATCTATTTAAAACTCATAACAAACAAACAAAATTCCCAAAGTTGTCCTGAAATTAACTTATTAAATAAACAAAACGAAAAATATATATAGCCCACTAATGCAAACATTGAATCTGGACTGGAAATTATTCTGATTAGGCCTAGCCTACATTTCAAATAAGCAGACAGCGTGTGCTTTTCACACACACACACACACACACACACGCACACACACACACACACACACACACACACACACACACACACACACACACACACACACACACACACACACACACACACACACACACACACACACACACACACACACACACACACACACACACCCCTTGCGTTTTGAAGACTGATAAATCCGAAATGGATGAACAAACTTTGCAGCCCAGTTTCCCAGCTTTGCAGTCTATCCACGGGTATGCCTCTTGTTTATTCCGCCACATCTCCTCCATCCATACCTCTGGGAAAGGTGAGCTTGAGCTAGCCAGGGGAATGTTGCTAGCGCAGCTAACGTGCACGTTAGCTAGCATTATCCACGTCTTTAGGCGGCTCTTCTGATGATGTACTGTAGTAGCCTACTAGTAGCAGCTTCACTTGTAGCTTCGGTGCTGCTAGCCTCTTTCTTCTTGTGAATTATATTCTTTTTAGAAAAGAAGTCAAGTAAAAAATGTTTGCCTGCCATCATAGAGCTTTTTCGTTAGCGTTCTTGAGGGAAAGAGCTGCCGCAAAATCGGCGGGCGGTAAGCTGGCCGTGGGTGTGTCACTGACACACCCCCAGCTCGCCGCGGGGTCACGAGCGTGATGACTAATCATAATTCTTTAAGGAAATCGTTTTTATTATAATTACTGTGAAATGTATTATGTTTTTGTCATTAATACAACAAATACACACTTGCAACTGATAAGACTGGCAATGATTTTATATTTATTAGACTATTACAAAAAAGATCATGCTCCAAATAAGTGGGGGTACGGCGTACGCCCGCGTCCAACGCCCACTACACCACTGGCTGTGTCAAATAGATTGTTCCCTTTAGTTAACGTTTTTTAAAAGAACATTATATTCCGATTTGATCCGGTCCCCTTTATTGCAACCTGATCTCATCAGAATGCGTGACTCCACCACGACTCCTTAACACCACAATGCGTGGTGGAGTCACGAACTTTGTTACATTTACGTGTAGGCACCACGCAAACAACCCCAAGTGAATGAGGCTCCTTTGTCGTGGTGCACACACGCATTTCTACAACATCCCGCAGTGAGCTTTTATTCTATACAACGTTTTTTAAATCTACTTTATAGCTTGTAGTAACTCACGGGAGGCATCTTTTATTTTATTTGTATTCATAATTATTTTTTATTTTTCGTCAGAATGTAAAAATTACATTAGTTACGAATTTGTGTTCTCAAAAAACAGTGCATTGTGTGTAATGCAACTGTGATTTTTATTAAATTAGTTAGTTTTTAAGGAAGGCCAGAGCTTCAGCTGTGTCAAATAGATTTTTTCCTTTAGTTAACGTTATTTAAAAGATAATGATCATGTCCCCTGTATTGTATTACGAGCGTCCATTCCCATTGGATAACGGAGAATTTTACACCCGGAAGTAAGTAGCCTATTAAAGCCAGAGTCACCTGAATTAATTTTGTCTCCATACCTTTTATTTTTATTTTTTACATTTTGTAACAATCTTAAAACATTTGTAGAGAACAAACACTGTGGTTAAAATGAGTGTCTTTATGACGTCTCTCACACAGTTGGTATTTTTCACAAAATTCATTTTTAAACACATCTTCTTGATACAGAGACAACCCCAACATTCTTTTTACATAGGTAGAATACACAATGTTTTTCTTTGAGGGGTCCTTAGTTTAAAATGATCTGGTGAGGAGGGTGTGACTTGTTATGTTGAGTGGGAGGCAGAGTCCTCTGTAAAGGTGAGATTCTTTTTCACCAGTATAATGTCCATCGATGTCTGACTCTGTTTAAAAAGTTCTTAAACAGCTTTGTAGCTTTTCCATCAATCATTTTCAGCCAAGCAGTCAATGGCACCCGCACTGCTGTCTGAAATACTCCACATGTAGAGTTAAAATTCTCCAAAACAAAATTATCAGAGGGGTCCGTCCCCAGCGTTTCCAAATGGCTTGCACGGTAATACCATCGCCCCGATGGTCCGCTTTTAGTTTCCCAGACGGTGCTTGTCAGGACTCTTCTCACTTCTGGCAGCGGGGAAATAACTTTTTCTTCCTCCACATTGAGGGGCGGCGGTGAAATCTCTTCTTTGATCTCGCATGCTGTCTGTGTTTCTTTGCTTTTCTTTGCAAATATCTTGTACACCGCTGGTTCCACTATGGTTTCTTGATGCACTACTTCTTCCGGTACCGTGGTTGCGTGGAGATCTCTGGAAGACACCAGAGTTAACACAGCCCAATCTGTTAAGGTCAGTGTCGCTTTAACACTGCGGGGTCCGTACATTTCTCCATTCTTCAGATTGTAGAAATGCAGTTCATTCGCCATATAGTTGAATACATAACCCCAAACATCGCCATTTTTCAGAGTCCATTCTTCATGAAGTTCTTCGGCTGGAGGCGTCTGAATCCGGCACAGATATTGCATTCGTTTCTTGATTGGCGCTCCGGACTGATGGCTGTACGTTGTCACAGGCGTCTCGCTGATTAAACCCATATATATGCTTCTCTTGGCCATTTTTCCTTTTTGAAAAGTGCCTTGGTGATTGGAAATGACTGGCCTGTTATTTAGTTTGAGCGTATTTATTTTCGTCTATTTCCATCCCCTTACTTTTAAATGATCTGGTGAGGAGGGCGGGACATGTTATGTTGAGTGGAGGCGGAGCCCTTGTACAAGCTGGAGGCTTCATGGAGTGAAATGGAGCAGAAACACACATTCTTTATGGGTATTATCCCTAGTACAACCTCACACAAACTTAATATTGGTTTTCCTTATAGTGGTGTAAAGTAATTATAAAAAGACAAAGATCATGTTTTTAAAATTGTTTTATTATTTCCCCTCTTCAGAGAGACTTTTCTTATAGTTAAATAAAGGTAATTATACATTAGTTCACAATCCTACAACTAAAGAGAATATCCTCAGGTATCACTATTACAAACTAAATAAGATCTTTTAAATTAATATGAATACCCTCTTTGCAAGCAGATACTTCCTTGTAGTTAACAGTTTCACAGAAAACTTAAAAAGAAACATCCTTAGCACTCACATATCATTTAAAACAAAAACTGAATCAGATCTAGAGAGGGCAATAACGTTTTTTAGGTGTCTTAGTGAGTGTCTTAATTAACATATAGATTAACATCCCCTGCTTATCTTAAATCCTCACATCAAGGGGCAACTCCAACGTGTGTGTGTGTGTGTGTGTGTGTGTGTGTGTGTGTGTGTGTGTGTGTGTGTGTGTGTGTGTGTGTGTGTGTGTGTGTGTGTGTGTGTGTGTGTGTGTGTGTGTGTGTGTGTGTGTGTGTGTGTGTGTGTGTGTGTGTTAATTGTTCTTAAGGGCAGGGAACACTAACACTATCGCACAGATAGTGTTCTAAATCTGCCTACCTTCCCTGCACTTTTGTGTATAAAAGCTGAAAAAAGTAGATAATGAAGTACTTTGTTTTAGTAGATTTCGTTAACCCCCTGAGGCAGTCCAAAAACTAAGAATCTGTCTCTTAACCCACCATCCCCCGAGAGCCATAACATACTCAACTCCCTATAGCAGCTCGGTTGTGAACTCCCATACAGCTGTATTTGTCTGCCTTTCATGTCTGTGTTTTATATGTTGTAACTTTGTACATGCTGCCCTTCTTGGCCAGGTCACTCTTGGAAAAGAGATTTTAATCTCAATGAGTTTTTTTACCTGGTTAAATAAAGAATATATATATATATATATTAGTGACACTCTGCAGATTTGTGTGTAATTCACTCACAAAGAAACTGTAAGATACACTTTAATGGATGCAAACCTATAGTTAATAAAAGTAATTATTAGGGCCGGGACTTTAACGCGTTAATTAAGATTAATTAATTACACAAAAATTTAATCGCACTTATTTTTGCACAGCGGAACGTTTCTTACTGGATGAGTTTCAGGCGGACCGATTATACTGGAGCACCAACTAACGTTCATGACTTCAGCATGGGACTTCAAACAACAACAAACCACGTGAACAATAGTCATGAACGAACAAGCTGATGAGACCGCTTTGGTCGGCCCCGTGGATGGGACATTTTGTTTTAAAAAACGGACGGATGGAAGCGTCGATAAGAGCACGGTTGTGTGCAAATTATGCAAAAAGGAATTTGCATATCACCGCAGCACATCAAGCCTAAAGTGTCACCTAAATGCAAAGCATGTAGCAGCTAGCGTGGACGTTAGCCCGACTCCGAGTGCAAGGAACCACACCCTGACCCAACACACACTCAACCAGATGACTGGTTTCAGGGCCAGGATAAGTAAGTCCACGTCTGAGAGAATAACCAACTCCCTGGCTCACTGGATTGCACTCGACTGTAGACCACTTGGAGTAACATCCATGTGAAAATTGCTTCTCACTGTTCTCAGGTCAAATATGTATATTTGATTAAAAATGCGATTAATTTCGATTAATTAATTACAAAGCCTCTAATTAATTAGATTAATTTTTTTAATCGAGTCCCGGCTCTAGTAATTATATTAGTTCACAATCCTACAACCAAAGGAACTGTAAGATACACTTTTTATGTATGCAAAACCTGTCATTTTGGAGAAACCATCTATAGCTATAATTTGAAAGTACACAAACGGGGGGGGGGGGGGGGGGAATATATCCCCCTTCCTTCAGACTTCCTTACAGAGCCCCTCCTCCAACACACATGACCAGAAAGAGGCTGTACTCTGAACCCATCCCCCGATGCTGCATTCGTTTCTTGACTGGCGCTTCAGACGGTTGACTTGGTAAGCTGAATTGTCTGTCTTTTTTAAATTTAGTTTTGAGCATATCTCTATACACTGGTCGTAGCCTAGTCATTTATACAGAGGCTTTCATCAGTGTGAAATTACACATCACATCAAAGGGCAGGCATCAAAGGCTAATTAGATTAGACAACAAAGGGCTCTGAGGGGCAGGGGTCAAAGAGACTATCTTATTCAATACATCAAAATACCTATACAACAGAGGGGGTGCCTGGGGCTAATCTAATTGCAGGGCAATTACTCTACTCTCGGGGTCAGGGGTCAAATACCTTAATCAATACAACAAAAGACCTATACAACAGAGGGGGTGCCTGGGGCTAATCTAATTGCAGGGCAATTACTCCACTCTTGGGGTCAGGGGTCAAATACCATAATCAATACAACAAAAGACCTATACAACAAAGGGGGTGCCTGGGGCTAATCTAATTGCAGGGCAATTACTCCACTCTCGGGGTCAGGGGTCAAATACCTAATCAATACAACAAAAGACCTATACAACAAAGGGGGTGCCTGGGGCTAATCTAATCTAATCTTAATTGATACAACAAAAGAATCACGCCGGGGGGGCTTTCACGCCAATCTGACATCAAAGAATGGGAGGCGGGACATGGGAGGCGGGACTTAGTTCATTGGCCAATGGGAGACGGACTTAGCTCATTTGCATAATTGGGGGCGTGTCCATCTGTCACTTTCTATGCATACTAATGTGATTGAAACAGCATCATTACTACTACTTACTTTATTGATCCCAATTTGGGAAATTGTTTTTGTTGCAGCAGCATAAAAGACAAGGCATTTTACAATAAAACAAAACTACAAATAAACAAGAATAGAAAAAAAAGAAAATATATACGTGTTGAAATAGAAAATATACATGTAGATATTATATATGCAAATATACATTTTCAAAAATATATGACAATGGAATATGGAATATCAAATATTGAACAGATTATATATGTGTAAAATGTACAGCAAGGTTGTATTACAAGAGAAACTATGGAGCAGAGAGTTCTCTTCCAGCCAGAGGTGATTTATTGTACAGAGTTATTGCAGTGGGCAGGAATGTGTTCCTGTATCGGTCCTTGTGACAGCGGAGCTGCAGCAGTCTGTTGGAGAAGGAGCTCCGTTGTCTGTCCAGCTGCAGGTGGAGAGGATGGGTGGGGTTATCCATCATGGACAACAGCCTGTTCAGTGTCCTCCTCTCCACCACAGCTTCAAAGGGGTCCAGCTTGATGCCGATGACAGACCCAGCTTTCCTGATCAGTTTATTGATCCTGCTGGTGTCACCGGCTCTGATGCTGCCCCCCAGCAGACCGCAGCAAAGAAGAGTGCACTGGCCACAACAGACTAGAAGATCTCCAGCATCTTGCTGCACGAAGGATCTCAGCTTCCTCAGAAAATAGAGTCTGCTCATCCCCTTCTTGTACACAGCGTCAGTGTTGATCCTCCAGTTCAGCCCATAAGTGCACTACCAGGTACTTGTAGTCTCCACAACAGCCACATCCTCTCCTAGAATGCGGCTGTTGTGCCAGACGGCAGCAGACAGAACAGTTTGTGGCTGGGGTGGTGGGGGTCTTTTATAATCCTGAGGGCTTTCTTTAAGGTTAACCTGGTATTTTTACTCCACTACATTTATTTTAGTTACTTTACAGATTCTGATTAATGATGTGAAATATAAACAACCCTTAAAGCAGACTTTAGTTACACCTGAGTAAAATTCAGGGAAGGTGATTGTCAAGTGCCAACAATCAGGCGAGATATTTGATTGGAGGACTGGCTTATCTAAAGCCAGTTGAGTAGCACTTGAAATGTTTTGGCTCTATGAAACCTGATGTACTTATATGATTCTGTTTTCTTAAAGCTTGTATTTTGTTGGTCGAACGCACTTATTGTAAGTCGCTTTGGATAAAAGCGTCAGCTAAATGCAATGTAATGTAATGTAATGATTGTTGGTGCTTGAGAAGACTAAATATTTATCTGCAGATCCCTATAAAGTATATACATTACTCGTTATTCTCTACAAATAGTTAATTAAAAACTGTATATAATTGCTATTTTGGACATCCCTTTTCAAGATTTCAATATTACTCTAAACGTGTAATAACGTGCTTTAACCAGTAGGAGGTATGGGTTAAAAAGCTGTCAAGTTTACAGTGTTAACAAAATAAAATATACTGCTGTTTCTGGTTTAGTTTACGACGGATATATTCTGTTATTGTTTTGATATTTGTAACACAAAAGCGATGGAAAAACCCCACAGCAACACAGAAAAGATGGTCTTAACATGACCCAGCGGTCTAGTAGTTAATAAAAAACAATAATATCAAAACAAATTATTAATACTAACTTTATTGTGAAATTAAAACAGAACGGTAAAAGAATAGTTTCCGGTCTATTTTGAGGCCAGATCTCTGTAGATAAATAAAGAACTACGACAGATGTGTAATATTTACAATGCATTCATGTGATGACTTTCAAAGAGTAAAGCAAGCACTGCTGAATAAAGTATGATTTATCTTTTACGAAACGTTTTTTTCATATGGAATGCAGTTGGAGGTCAACCAATCACAGAGCTTGAGGCAACGCGGAACAATAGCTGAGGATTCTGGGTAGTGTAGTGTCTTCGGCCATCCTAAACTGAACAAATATTTGTTTCTCCGAATCAAAGCGGAAAATTACAAAAGCATTGTACACAACTTAAACCAATCAATGTTGTGTAATCAACAAGGATAATCTGGTATTTTTGAGTTGATGAGTAGTGCAGATAGCACTGTAAAATCAATCGACAGTAAGGAGAATACTTACTTCCGGGGTAAAATCCTCCGTTATCCAATGGGAATGGATGCTCACATTGATAATAAAAATCACAGTTGTATTACACACAATGCACTGTTTTTTGAGAACAAAAATTCGTAACTAATGCACCATAATACATTCTGACGAAAATAAAAATGATTATGAATACAAATAAAATAAAAGAAGCCTCCCGTGAGTTACTACAAGCTATAAAGTAGATTTAAAAAAAACGTTTTATAGAATAAAAGCTCACTGCAGGACGTTGTAGAAATGCGTGTGTGCACCACGACAAAAGAGCCTCATTCACTTTACATTGGGGTTGTTTGCGTGGTGCAGACACGTAAATGTAACAAAGTTCGTGAGTCCACCACGCAATGCGGTGTTAAGGAGTCGTGGTGGAGTCACGCATTCTGGTGAGATCAGGTTGAATGGAAGCTAACGCTACAGGTGTTACCACTAAAGGGTCCGTGTGGCAACACAATACGAGAGGTGAATTATGTCCAATAACGTGTCACCAAAACATATACATACACATATTATGATGCATATGCATCATAAGCTAAATGGCCCTCCTCTCGATTCCAAACAATATGGTTGCTACCAAGTTTTTTCTCCATAAAGCAAGATCAATCAATCAATCAATCAATGTTTATTTATATAGCCCAATATCACAAATGTTACATTTGTCTCAGTGGTCTTCACAGTGTGTACAGAATATCAGTATGACAATACGACACCCTCTGTCCTTAGACCCTCACATCGTACAAGGAAAAACTTCCAAAGAAAACCCAGTTTAAAGGGAAAAATGGGAGAAACCTCAGGGAGAGCAGCAGAGGAGGGATCCCTCTCCCAGGACGGACAGACGTGCAATAGATGCCGTGTGTAAATTGAAAAGATAATACATTTACAACATAGGTAGTCCAAATGTTTGGAAATGCATGTGTAATAATAGGAAGATCAATCCACGAGGATATCCATCCAGAACCTATGATCCAGGACCACAACCACGACTCAAGATCCAGCGCTCGCGATCCAGGACACAGGACCGCAGGATCATCCATGACTCCGGATCCCAGCGTATATAGACACCAAAAAGAAAGATAAATCATGTTTGTTATAGTGAGTCTTTTCAGTCTTGATTTAAAACCTTGACTGTGACACATGAAATTGTCATTCAATGTTTCTGAATAACGTCAATTCGGTTGCACTAAATAGCCTGTGCCATTTATCTTCGCGTGAGAAATAAGCTATAGGTCATCACGCAGCTGCACCTTCTCACTGTGCTTTGACTAATAGGAACATAGGACGAAATGGTTGAGAATCCTCCTGTTTGGTTGTCATGGAACGTCTCGTAATGTCTCCACAGCCCACGGCTTACTTCCCCCTCTCTCTGTCTGTCTCGATCACTCCGACTTTCTCTCTCCCTGCCTTCCTTTTCCCTTTTGCTCTTTTCTCTCCCTTGCCTTGGCTGAGATAAATAGGAGGTATTTAACTCTGATGTGAGAACATAATGTCTCCTGCTCAGTAAAAACTACATGTGTCAGTGGCACAGTGCTTTCTGCCCTGGGTAATTGTGCGCCATTGTCTTGCCTGGAGATATTCCTGCTGCAGACAAGGAAGCGTGGTCGGTGGGAGAGGGGAATTTGGTGCCATGTGGAAATGAAAAGAATGTGTTGTTGCCGTATGTGACACATGCGGTGGCCTGTATGATTAATTGTGCCATTAGCAGATGCAAACAGTGCTGCGCCTTTTGGATCACGCTGATCCTTAACGTCTTAGTTTTTGTTTTTTTGATTTGTGGGTTAAACAAAAAAAACTTGAAATGGCTTAGGCTTCAAGGAGTGATCAGTATATTTTTTCCATGCTTTATTTCGGTGTATATCTACTTCTCGTCACTGTGAACTGTTATTAATATTATATAACCTCCCGCCTAATAAGTGTTTGGCAATCATTGTTTTGCAAGGATCTGTATGAGCCAAGATGTTTCAGCATCCCTGTACATGGTAAACAAAATCCCATAAGCTGAAGCAAGCATCTTACAATACTAAAACAGTCTGCAAATCACTTGATACTCAAATAAAAAATTATTTGAAAAAAGGTATTATTAGAAAACACCTTTTCAGAATGAAAGAATGTTATCTCCCATCGGAGCCAAAATTACAAAAGACATGAATTGCCAGGCATCAAACCATGACTCTAAAATGTGTATAAAATGTATTTAATGAATCAAAAGTGTATGTCACAGCAATGATCAAATTTGTGGAGTGTAATCCTACATTTCTTACCACCTGATAGCAAACTTGCTCTGTAAAACGTCTTCAGCTGCCACATCTGTTTGCCAATTTGCACTGAAAATGTGCAATTTTCCTGTTTCAGTTGTTAAAGGGGACCTATCATGCCAAATGCACTTTTTGATGTCTTTTATACATAAATATGTGTCCCTGGTGTGTCAGGGAACTCACACAGCGTCAGAAAAGAAAACCCTCTCTCTTTTCCTCTGTACCCAAATCTTTGAAAAACGGGGGTACAACAAGCGGAGACAGATTTGCTGCCGATATGACGTAATTCCGGATGGTGGACCCACAGAAAGTTGCTTTCAGAAACAATGCCTGACGTGTTTTGGACGTAATCTCGTCTTTGTTTACATTAGCAAGCCTCGCTAACACTCAGAGCTAACCTGTACTGGAGGGCACATGTGTTTAAAAAGCAGGAAATAAAAAAAGGAACTCACCTTGTGATAAACCCGCAAGAGAAAAAGCATTTGAGCTCCATCCTGTTTCAGGAATAATCCTTGATGTGGTTTAGAACAGGATAGCGTTTTATCACAGCAGAATTTTACTTTATCTCCGGTAGAATTCTGATCAGACATTACCTCCGCCTCCTCTTCTTTCTTTTTTTTTTAAAGCTAAGGTCCCAAAATCCGCGTTTCTCTAACAGGGCTGGAATAGAGGGATATGAGGGATGTCTAAAATGCATGATCTGTTTATATTTTTGAGCAAAACACATCATAGACATGTTTTTATATATTTTTATATATCTGAGACCCATAATATATGCCTTAAAATAGCATGATAGGTGCACTTTAAAGGTCTTAAAAGCCATTTCAATTTGTACAAGGCATACAGCCTATAGCAAGTCACTCTCCCTATAAACTTTGAAAAGTTACTCTTGAAATATGACTTGAACATTTGTATTCCATAAATATCACTCTCAGTGGGTTGTCTGTACGGCTGCAGTAAAGTGCTCTCTTTGTAATCAAGACTCGATGGTTGATGGCTCGCCTCACTGATGAGGCTTGCGAAAACGTCTAGTGGGGAATAAAGTGCTCACCTGCTTCGAGTTGTTCACTCTTACGTCACATGTCCATTTGAATCCCTACAACCCACAATCACACTTGCCTTGTCTAAAAAAACAAGTATAAGGGGTTACCATATACAAGTCAGACAAGTCCCACCATTATATGAGGGTGGGACAAGTCCCAAGTCCCACCCACTTTTTCAAATGATTAGTTTAGACCCCCCCACTTTTACCATGTGGAAAGTCCGTGAATCGGTCTATCCACTCGCCGCACTTTGTAGAGCGCTGTGTCAGTGCTTCACTATCAAATCCATTCCACTTGCTTATTGTGAGAATGCCCAAATCAATGAAACTCCGTACCATGTTTTCACTGGTACTTTGTACCAAGGCAGATTCTCACATAGCGCGCATGTTCAAGGAGTGTTGCCATAGTTGGACAGCTCAGATCTGTTGTATGAAGCGATGCCGGTAGCGGAGGTAAGGCACACGCACCAAATGTTCAGGACATTGTTAATACAGCGACACTATACCCAACACATACAGCTGACAATCTCTTGGTTTGATATGTTTTCTCCCCCAGACAACATGGATTTTTTTGAAAGAAGAGGAAAGTAAGTCATCAGCTGGTAGCAGTTAATCAGTTAACAGTGATGGCGGCGGCGGCAAAAGCGTCTCACTTCTGAAGAGGAGTTTCGTCTTTATGTCATGATAGAGAGATACAAATACTGAATAATTTAGATGAGAAAAGGCATCGAAATGCCAGGTTACTAGTATTTATCATGTAAACAGGGAACATGAATAACCCGATCTCTCTGTGCTCATGTAAACACCATGATGTCCATGTAGACACAGTCAGTGTGTTTTACTGGAGCCTCAGTTCGATAAGAGATTATTTTCTGTGTTCTTTAACTTCGGTACTCTCTCTCAAAATGGTAATGTACATTATGTTTTAATTATACTTCTTATCATTCAGAAGCTTTTTGTGTGTGTTTATGTTTTACTGAGTGCTTATAGGCAATTTCCATCCCAGTATTCAGTTAACTGTTTATTTTCTGTGCACATTACATAGACTAGCTAATATTCTACCTACTGCTTTGAGTCTTTAAAATGTCCAATGTCACAGACTGGGACTTACTTTAGAGTCAGTTGTATTTACATTCAGTATGACTTGTTATGGTTCAATGTGAAAGAGTATACTGCTCAATAAATAATGATCACTTCACCACCTCTCTTGACATCTAGGCGCTTGAGAGTGAGTCAGAGGCAGAACACAGGGACAGTGGAGAGAGGTCCGTTGCTGAGGTGAGTGATGAAAGGGAAATGACAGTTTAGAGTAAATTGTGATGTGGACTCTCATCCCAGAATGTTAAGGAAATCAGTGGAGATATTGAACAGGAAACATTTCAGTCAAGGGGCATCATATGACCAATATAGACAGAAGAGCAACATTTATTTGAACATTTAAGTCAATGATACCATTCCTAGGTGAACTTAACATCTGTATGGAGTCAGATCAGTCTCAATATTAATAAATGCTCACAGACGGATTCACAAATGTATTTTGCGATTTATATATAAATGACTCTCCACAACAATATCTCTCAATGCACTCACACATATTTATTGTTGTATATAAATGTACAAAAAATGGGCATTTAAACTGCTTTTTATTCATTCAAAGACGGCTCTGAATTAATAATCAAATATGTTTCCTTTCTTTACTACTGGATGAAATTACAAAATGCACCCATCATTTTCCTCATGCTAGTATGGCCACATAAAAGTATCAAACCACCTGTTAAAATGCACCAGAATACAGGAAATCCATTTTTTTTTCGTGGTGGGGGACCCCCACACCCCCCATTAAAAGTGTCCCCCCCCACATTCAGGATGCTTCCTACGCCCATGTGTGGGTGTTATACCAAGCAGGGTAGGATTTTCACCGGCGGCCATGCCGTCATGGCCCCTCGGTCTGGCCGTGAAGCCCCGAAAATAATTATACGTCCTAAGGCCACCATGGCCTGTTACTGTTACTGTTACTGTTATGGCCCTGATACTGTTAAAATCTCGAAATTGCTTTAAAAGCGTCAGAACAGTGGTTTCTGAACTGCATTATGCTGCGTTCACAACGGACGCGATGCGACTATTCTCATCGCTCTAACCGCTGGAGTTTCACCGTGGCTTTCAGCTGTGTTTACTCCTGTCATTCAAACAGGGGCGGGGCTTATATCCATGTAAATACTGTGGTGGAAACCAACTACGACTAAATTAACCTATTTTACCGTGATTTAATTGTAATATACGGAGCCCCCTAGGGGACATGGAGAAGAAAAAAAATAATAATTTGAACAAAAAAAAATAATAATGTTTTGCGAGATCTCGCAAAACCCCTTTGCGAGATCTCGCAATACTTTTCATTTAGTACTTCCTGGTCAGTTCGGCTGCTACGGCAACACAGAAACCACAACAATGGAGTGGTTCATCGATTTCACTTTGAGCTTGGCCTTATATAAAGATATAACATCAGTGCTTGGCAATAGGTACGGGTTTCACACATAGACTGTATATATAAAGGGTTTCACATAAGTGAAGACACCTCAAGAGAACACTCAGAGCGAGGGGACATGCACGTCCCTCTGAGCTGAGTTATTGACAGATTCGAATTTCGCGGATCAATAACTCATGAACATAACGTTGTAAAAATACAATTATAAAACGGACAAGTCAAATCAAGCAATCTGATTGGTTCTTAGCCGTGATATACTGAGCGTATACCACGGGTAGAATTGTAAGTTACTTTTCACAACAAGTCAGTATCCCTCCGCGTCTGAGAAAAACAGTATACCGTTAGGCTGAAAAGCAAACTGCCTGCAGTTTGCTTTTCATACTGGAACAAGAAAGCAGCGGAGAAGTAACGGGGCAGAAACCCTCCTTTTTACGCAGCGGTCCAGACATACACATCAAACGGCAAAACATATTCAGTGTGCAGTTCCTTTGGCATAAGGGCAGGGATATCTAGATACTTTCCAAGGTCTGACATCATGAATTGAGCTACTTTTAAAGCAAGCAACGATGTTTTCAAATCTGTAATCAAAGAGGTCCGCAAAAATACTATCGGCCAATCAGATTGCTTAATTTGACTTGTCAGTTTTATAAATATATTTACATTTCTTCTGTTACGAAACAAACTTACAAAGCATAAAATGGAAACATTTAAGATTAACTTCGACCTCCGGGGGGTCTTACTATGGAGGAGTGGATTGAGCAGTGCCTATCTCCAGAAAAAAAAGCACCTAAACGACGACATGCAGAGCTACGTGAAGAGCAGGTAGACCAACTGGAAAATTACCACCATTCAAAAGCTTTCTGATGCGGGTCTTGAAACAAAGCAGAGAAAGTATGACCGTTAGTGGCCACAGGTGCGAAAGCTCTCTCCAGAGCAAATCTCGGGGACCGGAGAAAGTGGAGCAATATTCTCACCACGCCAAGCAACAGCCTAGAACAACCTCAACAAGTAACCACGTAAGCCATGCTACTGATGCTGGACAGGTTTTCAGTGGGGGCAACATACAAATGAATGTAAATAAATAGCCAAATAATGAATCAACGCTCTCTGTCTAATATGTTCGCTAGCTGTTAGTGTTGTTGCATAGCAACCACCTCGCACTATGTTTCGCGCAGAAGGCAACGGAGGGACTATTTTATTTGGAACATCATTATTTACTAATAAAAACTATTTAAATTAGAGTGTGTATTTTTTTTTCATATTGCCACACTTGGTAACCGTTTTATAAAAGCAATAGCTCACTTCAGGCCGTGAGCTATTGCTTAAACAACATGACTTTACAATCATAGCAAGGTAGACAACGAGCTACAGAGTCGTTTTTATCAGAACAGTTCGATACGCGCCGTCATCCGAGCTAAACATCAAGAATTGGTCACAATCTGCAGCTGGAGGAAGGAGAGGAGTGCTTAGGGACAGTCTACAAACTGCAACGGGGTTTTGTGAGATCTCGCTAAGGGGTTTTGCGATATCTCGCAAAACATTTAATTTAATTTTTTTTTCAAATAATTTTTTTTTCTTCTCCATGTCCCCTAGGGGGCTCCGTAGTAATACACGTTTCAGAATGAAGTAACTGAATACTGATAACGGTTAGTAAAAACCATGCTTTGACAAGTGTGCAGACAAGACGGCAGGCGAACAACTTTTAAAATGCGTGTTCTCTGAATGGAGCGATCTCCATTCGATCAGATCAACCTCAACTAACCTGTATCTGCTCCGTCCAAACTCACAACAACGTCCTAAAGTCAGAATTAAAGCAGCGACTGTATTCGCCATGACACAGACAGTCTGTGGTTTGTACATGTTTAACTTTTGTCCAGTTTCTGAACAGATATGAGGAGCTGTGAGGAGTTGATTAAAGAGACTCACACACACACACACACACACACACACACACACACACACACACACACACACACACACACACACACACACACACACACACACACACACACACACACACACACACACACACACACACACACACAGTTTTGCATTCCAAAGTATTGCTTGTTCATACAGTTGAATGTTGGAACTTCACTGTGCATGTGAATGATGTATGTGCAGAGTTTGACCCTTGAAGGCTGTTTCTTCTGCTCTGAAATGGAATATATTTGTTACACATTAATAGAATTTTAGATTTTTTGATTTGATTTTGGATTTGTGAATGGGAGAAGTAGTAGATGGAAAAAATACCAAACACTAATTATTAAAGTAGTATATTATATGTTATATACGGTAATACTAAGGAGGTATAGGCCTATATGATGATATAATGTTTGACATTATTGATATTAAAAAAGTGATTTGTTTTCCATGTTATTCGTGTGTTTTTCTTATCAGAAAGTGAAGTTATTCATTCGTAAGCTCCAAATCCAAATGTTTCCCTCAATGGCCTTTGTGCTTTTGCGCCCTGAAAAAATGTGTGACACCAAAGGCCAAATGGCCTTGCCCCTAAAATGATGAAAATCCAAGCCTGATACCAAGTCATGCTATGTGAACCAAAACCACAACCACTCATGTGCAGTAGTAACGGGTATTGGCGGAAACACTCTGTAAGCAGTTAGCAGCTGCAACATGACGGAGGGCTC
Source organism: Pseudochaenichthys georgianus (assembly GCF_902827115.2). NCBI lineage: Eukaryota > Metazoa > Chordata > Actinopteri > Perciformes > Channichthyidae > Pseudochaenichthys > Pseudochaenichthys georgianus. The sequence continues at coordinate 15,263,147 of NC_047507.1, read as the reverse complement.
CACCTTCTGAACTAGGTGGACGTTCGCCATGGAACAGGGCCCTGATAGATGGGGACATTTAGGCGATTCACAGCTTCAAAGTTACTGCTGCCTGAGAAAATACTTCCATGGTAAACAAAGTCTCCCAGGCTTTATTGCATTTATACTAACAATAGTTAGTATACTTATGTGGTTTTAAATCTGAGCCCAAAATTGTGGTCCTGAAATTGATTATTTTATGTAGAAATGTATGTTAATTAGTAGAATGTTTAAGCATTTGACTGATTAGACCCTTAATGTTAATTGAAATCAAACAACACATTTATACAACATTTTTTCTTTAGGTGTTGTTATACAGCCTGATGTATTTCCACTAATGCACAACATGCTGTGTTCCTGGAAGCAAATATTTAGACATGTAGATGTGAACCAAAGTGCATTCGGGCTGTGAAGCATCTCTTTGTGTCCAGAGCTCGCTACCTTCCCAAGCCTCCCAGTCATTCAAATGGTAAACTAGCAGAACGGACTCTTAATTCATTGGGAAGCATTAACAGTCCAGTCCAGCTCTTAGCACTTCAGCCTGACTCACTGTTTCCCACTACTTTCTCCAAACAGAGAAAAGGAAGGCACTTACCATGAGAAAAGAGACAGAGAGGACAGTTAGAGAGCTGGATGTGGCACGCTTAATCTGTAATCTGTCTCTGCCATTTTTCCTCGAAGCATGTCTCATTCAGTTTTCCTTTTGTTGTCATTCTTGTATTCTTCTCAGTTGCTCTCTAAATGGTATCCACAAAACTCATGTTATTTCAAGTAGCACAAGCAGGAAAGTTAAGAAATAACATTTTAACCAAGTCTAAAAAATACTCAAGGACAATGTTGACATACTGTAGTGGTAAAACAGTTTTAAATCAGATACACACACTAATAAGTGTCTGCTAAGGCACATGCTATCTCTTTGAAATCCTTGAAATCAAATTTTCAAAGAGAAATAAGATTAGTAAATGTAATGCTGCCCAAGTTACTCATTGCTTGGCACAATAAACTAGGCATTCTTTGACTGGAAACATTAACTAAATCCAGAAAGAAATTGTGTTTCCTTCTAAACTTGACAACAAGCCTAATAAGTAGTTTAAAGCAGAATTTGCAGAATCCTCCAACCTCTAGTTTGGTGGTCAAGCTTATCTCAAAGCAAGAAACAACAGGATAACAACTTCTCATCAGAACTATAACTAGTGCTAGCTCCAACAATTTCATGATAGGTAAGGGGGCCTGAAGTAACATCTGTCTGCAAACATAACGTAACTGCAGGAGATGTGCGTCTGCATGGCATTCAACACCATGTTGAGTGGAGGAAACCATGTTAATATCCAACTGACTCTCTGACATCTACCTAATTACATCTGATTTCTCTCAGCATGCCCCTCGGCAAAGTTAAAAATGAAGCATGAAGCAAAGACAAGTGCATGTTCTGCTCCAGTGGCTCAGGTTATGGGGAATTGGAGAAAGAAAGCAGCAGGATGGGAAAGTCTCTATGCAATTACTTCGTCATCTGCACTGGATTTGCATAGTAACTGTAGCCTTTTCAAACCCATATAAATATGTCTTGCCTGCAACTTCCTGCCAAATTCTGCACACTCGCCCACATTTCAATGATAATGGATATGATGAGGAACAAATATGCAGTTTTGATTAGGTTATTCGGGCTCCCAATGGTTTGTGTTGTTGAAAGTCTCTTCAGAATTTTTTGAATCTTGGTTTAGGTTTCTTTATAAAAAGGAAGGTCTTTTTCATAAGTCTGTAGAAATCATTTTGTGAGCAGAAATCTGATGGATTACAGTGGATGTATCGTTGGTTGTGTGCACATCTATAATATACGGTAACTATTTTGTCATTCTATATTTTATATAGACTCTTACACGCCTCAGTAGTTTGATAATACTGAGTGATGGGCTTGCATCTCAACCGTCATGGAAGTAATTATACTGTAAATAACGTTTGTCTGTCTATGTATGTGTGTTTGTGTGTGTCAGAGGGCTTGACAGCCGAGGGCAGGCAGGCATGACATCAGATTTCTTCCTCTCTGCATAAGCAGCATTAAGGAGAGAGAGAGAGAGAGAGAGAGAGAGAGAGAGAGAGAGAGAGAGAGAGATTGGGGGAGTTGACATATGATGCATCCTTGGTCGGATGTTGAGCTGGTGAGCAATGAATCGCTGCATTGCAGAGGACATTTATTCAAGGATACATTTTATTAGGATCTTTGTTTTATCCCTTATACATCTACTGGACTTACAATTGAGATGCCTCCCAGCGTGCATTGTGGCTCTAGGAATAGCAATGTCGGTCGATGAATGATGTTCTTTTGTCTATGCTGAATGGATGAATGTGATGAATTATCCTGAAATTGGGCCAATCATAGTGAACACAATCCCATGTTAAACTGTACTGTGGTGTTTGTGCAAGTCCAACAGTTTTCCATTGAAATATCTCAACATGTAATTCATGTATTGGCACAACATTTTATAAAAAACAATCATGGTTCCTCGATGATGAATTCAAATGACTTTGGTTATCCCTTTACTTTTTTACGTAGTGCCGTCACCAGGGCAAATTTCCAATGCGTCCAATTCTTTTTGTTTACCAAATCACGCATAATGTACAACAGTCTCATGACCTTGATATTTATTTTTGTGTTGAATGCTATTTATGAAACACCACCGTGTTAATGGTCACACCAGAAGCTGGCGTAAGAAGTTGGTCGTCACAGAGGATAGGATGTTGTTTACATTTGTGGATAACAATGCACATAAAAACGGGGATATACGAAGCCCTTGTTTGACCCACCAGTAAATATTGCATTATGTTCTAAACCTTGTATCTTGCTGTAAGGTGGTGCTTTATCCTTTCACGAAAACAAGCACATGTCTTCTGATGGTAGATTTCAGTGTTCCCAAGGAGACCACTGTTACTGAATTTCAAACACATTAATGGTATTATAATGTTGTTTTCCCTTTTTTTGGTTCTTCCTTCCACCATGAAGGGACAGACTTTTGATGCAATGTTATCCATTGTGGGTTGTGCAGTTAGTACTATTCAGAAAATGGTGTCAAGTACATGATGTGTCTTGAGAGACAAAAGCCCATTAACAACCTGGCTGAGTTAGAGAGCACTGGGCTGATGAGGTGATGGCTCTTGACAGCAAAGGGAACACTAATTAAACCTTCTTCAATAGTAAGTCGTATTTTTTAGAATGAAGAAAAACCTCCTGTTTCTTCTCATTTTAAAGTTTTCGCACAAGGTGTCCTACAACATTGGCTCAAAAACACTGTTTTTCATGACAAGAGGGACACCAAACTCAAATGTAATTTACTATGCAATAAGCTTGACCAACTCTCCACCCTTTCACACACTACTATATATGTTTCACACATGGATATTACACTGGATATTATTCATAGTTTGGTTCCATTTTGTTTTCTCTGCCTTAGGAGAAGATGCCTCGAGGAAAGGGGGTTGCCTCTGAGCTCTGAGATGCGCTCCTGGTACATTTGGTGATACATGTGGCGTAACAAAATACCCCTGAGACTGGAAGGGATATATGGGTTCAATGGAGAGAAGAGAAGAGAAATATATACGAGGAAGAGGCAGTTGAGACGAAGCAAGAGGAGAACGAGAGCAAAGACAATGAGCATTGAGTTCTGTTTGGGGCTCTTTACCCAAAGGAGCTGTTTCCAGCTGGAAGTCACGCTCCCTGTTTTGTCACAGAGGCCTTCCCTGTCTCCATTCATCACCACAACACAGAGAGGATCTGAAGAACACCATTTGGTTCAAGCCTCAAACTGCTGCTTACCTGCACATGTATCAATCTGATGCAAAAATGTTCATTTAGAAATGGTTGTCGCAGTTTGAACACTATTACATATGTATACTGTTATGATGGTGATGCTTTTCTCTTTCCCAATTTTTACTTTGCTGCAATATTTCTTCCTTTTGTTTTTATCTCCCTGTATCTCCATAAGCTGTTAGGTAGAACAATACTCAGATCCATGCAAAAGACTTAATCAAGGCACTTTCTCTTAACCTTTCACTATGCTATTACCCTGTGTTAATGAAACAGGGTGGTATACTCTTGGCCTTTTCCCTGGGTCAGTGTGCAGCCTGTGCTGTTTCAGAGACCTGCTGTGACTTCCTTTGCTTTGCAGTAAGACCAGCAGCATAGTTTGCCTCCATCTGCTTAATTATTAGCTTGATTGGTGATGTGTAGCGGCTCCTGAACATTCAGGGATGTTTGTATCATGGCGAGTGGTTCTGCAGGCCTGGACTTTAGCTCCTGAAGTGACAAGTAAAATTGCTGTCATGAGAAAGGTACTGAAGGGTAGGATAGTGCCCGGAGAGAAATACGTTTATACAATGATAGCATATTTAGCTGTGCTTGTGTCATGGCTCTAGGGATACAAATGCAAATCTGTTTGTCTTTTGCTTGGTCTACCACTTTGGTCCAAAGTTATTTTACGCCCCCTACATCATTTGGTGTCGTGGCTGGTGTATTATGTGATCAGTCTGGGAGTAAGTACTTTAATGTATTCTAATGTATACTTACTTTAAAGTTAGGCATAGATTGACATGTTGCCAACAATTTGTTGTCGTTTATTCTTCCAATGCGAGCATCAGAATTGAATTTCAGAATTATGTTTCTTGTAAACTGTGAGTTAAATCAATTGGAAGACATTGCCCCTCTGCACTCTGAATGACCTTCAGGTCACAGAAGTACTTAAGTCATGTGGTTAGTGAGACACACTGTAATATGGCACCAAAAGATAATCAAAACATTTATTCATTTCAATTAAGTCTTTACTGTGTAAGAGTGTGAATGGAGGTTAAATTAATGTCTTCAAACCCATATGCTCAGTCACATTGTGTGTGTGTGTGTGTGTGTGTGTGTGTGTGTGTGTGTGTGTGTGTGTGTGTGTGTGCGTGCGTGCGTGCGTGCGTGCGTGCGTGCGTGCGTGCGTGCGTGCGTGCGTGCGTGCGTGCGTGCGTGCGTGCGTGCGTTCAGGCAGGGTTTGGCAGGGTATGCCATGCAGGCAATTAAAACTGCTCATTAATGCTTTGTTAGACAACACTCAAGCTAATCCCATCATATGGCAGGCAGTGATAAGGGCATTTGCTTCTCACAGTGCCTCTCTGTCTGTCAGTCTGCAGGGAGCAGATATGCTATCTGTAGCCTGTTGTAAAGGTGAACAGAGGGAAGGCGATGGAGGCTCACTAATATTCTGATTCAGCTATAGTCAGCTAGTGGTAAAGGTATCCTAGGTGAAGGAAAAGCCTGGAAGTGCACACCAGGCTATGAAAAAGTGAAGGTTCTATGTTCAATCTTAATCTTAAAGAACCCAAAATAAACAAAATATGGTGCATTGTTTGTTTATGCCCTCCAGACCGACACAAATAACTGTCAATAAATGTATATTTCTTTGACATGGCAGTAGTATTTGGTTGGTCAAAGTCGCAGTTTAAACTGAGTTTTACCCCTAAAACTCCAATTAATATACCCATCCACTACCAAAAGCTGTCTCCTATTGCTAAATCAATTACATGACCTCACCGCATCCTTCACATGAAACAACTGGGGAAAATACTGCCTTGCAGCTATAAAACGAGTAAACAGAGGATATTTTTCAATCCTTTTTTTGCCCCACCGTGCTGCGCATGTCAGCGGCCAATGATTGTGATGCGGTTGGAGAGCGTGCATGCAACTGGGGGCCTTGGCCAAGCTGGCAGGGAAGGAAAACAGATTACCATTTCCACAGTGTGTGTGTTGTTGGGGCCCTCGAGCTGACTTCTGAGCTGCTACTACCTCTGCTAGACTGGAGCTGTCAGAGCAGCTCCGCTCACGTCTGTGTCATCACCACAACTAACACTCCTACTACCGCAGCATGTTCAGATGAGCAGACTTATGTATCAATGCATACTCACAAGGACACGCTGAATCACATGCATGCATGCTCACAGACTCACACATGCTCAAAAACACAGTCATCCTCACCGCAGTACAACTAAACAGGTATGAAACAACCTTCTCTCTCTTTCTAAATGGTTCTCTTGCGCTCTCACACACGCAAGCTCAAACATGCAGACACTTGCACCTGTGGTTTTCAGTGCTTATGAATAATTAACCCTCAAAACAAAGAGATGCTTGCATACCAACACCTGAGACAAAGAAGAGACACGGATCTGAGAAAACACATTACTACATGTTGTGGCACCAAACAGGCAGTCATTTAAAACGTCTCAGATTTAGGAAATTACCTGTAAGAAGGTCATTCATTAACATGGTCATAAACTGTATTTGTATACTTAATATTTGCTGAAAGTGATTGTATTCCACATGACTTTCATCTCAGTTCACTATTACTTCATCATCATACGTATGTTGTCCTAATTTCATACAGTGCCTGGCCAACAAGTACAACTGAGCTATACCAGCACCAGTTTTTGTATTCAGTAAAATAGCTGCAATGGCTGCACACATATAGAAGATTCCACACAATATCTGACATTTGGCTCTGTGGCTTATGCGGTTTTTAGAAGGATATTATTATTGTCACTCCCCAATCTCTGCTGTGCTGAGCGTGTAGTGTATATGGTAGCAAGGGATGATAGAGACAAGACGCGAATTATAAACTCTACATGTTCTGCAGTCACATAATAATCTGTTCCACGTGATTAGGATCACTGAAATTGAGTCGCTGCTATACTCTCACATGAAATAGTACATGCTGCATTATATAGCCAACACATACTGTATTAAAGGATGTATTTAACTTGTCATTGGTCTGCTGCTACTGCTCACCTGAAGACTCAACAGATTGCTGCAGTCAGCTGATAATACAGTTCTGTTTCTTGCACATCTTAATTGGTGTGTTTTAACATGTTGTTCTTACACACTGTGCATAGCTATACCTACAATAACGAATACCCTGTATATATATCACATGCAAAGAAGGGGTGGGTCCAAGAGCGACTGACTTTCAACCCCATGTGAAACCGCGTATTTGCTATGACGTTTAATATCCATCCGTTGAATAAGTCACATACATGACTGTCTGCCGGTCCATCTCGCTGTCTCTCCGTCTCTATGTTAATCTGTCTAATAATTAAGATAATTCCCCATGTTGGAGATATTTGTATTTTCAAATCTTTAATCTGTTTTAAATTGAGTTTGGTGTACATTTTTGACATGATTACAACTTGGTGTACATACTTTATTTTGCATTCATATTGCAGAGATTCAGAATTCAACTCGGATAAAAACGTTTTTATTGAAAGAGACATAATGTGAAAAGGTAACTTTTCAATGGAATCTTGGGAATTTATGATCTGAATTTATGTTAAGAAAATCAAGGCTCAGCATATTTAAAGATTACTGTGTTTCCTTCCAACAACTAAACAAGCATGTCATCCAGACATGCTATTTTGAGACGCATTATTTAATTCATGCTTTTCCCTTTATCTTATAAGCAATGCCAGGTTTTTCTTAATTTTTTTTCTTTCAATATATATTCTTTGAAACAAATACGTCTTCATTCTGATCTGGCTATTTGGATTATAACCAATGTTATGTAGGCTATCTGCGGCATAACAGCAGGAGATGGGGAGTGCATTGTGACCGGGGGGGATTGGCTGTCAGCCAGGACAGCTATAGTGTCTGAGCTGGCACCGCTTTCAGTGCAGGTGTCACAAGGACAAACACAATGTTGTCGGAAACTATAAGCTTAGTTTACACAGAGCATCTCATGCAGTAATGCAGCTGATTGCATATTCATCTCCACTTGTGTAATAAATCGAGCATTTGCATAACACTTTGCTGTTCAAGTGTCGTGCAAAACTCAACATTGCAGAAAGCACATTGGAAGAGCATTTCCATAGCTTTTAAGTCTGCGCTTGAGGTTTTTCAAACAGTATCATGCATTTAACAGGATAATAGTATTTTTACTTTTCAGAATTAACCTATTGTGTATTTTCACCCATTGGATTTCTTAAGCATTACAAAAAGGAGAGACACTCATTACCTTCTTCCCATTAGAAAGATTACATGACACAGACATTATAATCTATAGGTCTTTATTTATTTTTGCAGATAACATATATTGCAATCATGCTTTTTCATATAACACCATCTAAAGACATTTATTATATTTTTTACATAGAATATTTTACATTAGGCCCATGAAACAGCTAGAAATATACAAAACAATATTCTCTGACTAAACATTTCTATTACTTTATTATTATTATCATTATTAATATTATCATCTTTATTATTACTCTTATGTTATTGTAATTATCATTTTTACAGTTGAGAGAGATATGTGCTTTAGTTTCTGAGATAATAATATTATTGCAGAAAACAGCAAATAATATCACATTTTTTTGTTCAACATTTAGACAAACGAAAGAAAAATTCAGGTTGTACGGACATTCACGGATACATGTATTTCACAGTCCAGTTTACAACATCATTCAAGAGAGAAAACTGCAGTATGGTAACTTTATACAAAACTCACGGAACCCTTTGTCATTGCACATTTTAAATTTCACATATCTTTGAGAAAACAAAACATAGATAAAAGGAAATTACTGGGACTGATTCCTGTCGCATGTAGCTGCCACAGAAGCACAATTTATTGATCCTCCTTCATAGTAATACAGTAATATCTGCGGTCTTACACTAAAGTCAGCTTCTACATGTTTCTATATTGCCTATCAAGCTTGATATGTAATAATAGGTTTTTTTCACCCTATGCAAAGGAGTAGTTTCAGTGGTGTTGGCCTACAGTACAAAGCAGTTTGCTATGTGCTGTTGTAGTAACAGTGCTTTTGCCAGCTTTGTCCTCTGAATGAGCAAATAGTTCTCTCCTATTCTGAGATTTTAAATATGCACTCGCCACAGGATAGAAACACACTATGGCCTCTACTAAAACGACTGAGTGAAGGCCATCACAGTTCATTTACACTGAAAGAAATTATGCTAGTTGAGTAGCACACAGAAAGAGGCAACAATTTGGATCAGCATGCAATAGTGCCCAAGTACATTTATATATATTATACTGGTTTATGTGTTCATGTTTTGTTGCCGCTTTTGTTTCAGTGTATAATAGTAGTATCTGAGAGAATTTGGTCACGTCCACCTTTGTTCCTGAGGAGGGGGTTACTAAATAGATATACAGGTAAACCGTTGGAGTCACAATAGTGGTATCCATCATAGAAATCCATCATCTAATCTCAAATCCAGCAGCCAAAGCAGCTTATTTATTCTCATAGTTTAAAATATAGATCTGAGTTAGCATTGGCTTATTGCAACAACACTTTCCTACTTAAAGAGTTTGTCAGGAGAAGAAAAATCATTTTTTTTCCAAATGAACCCAGCCAAATATATTGTAAGCACAATGCAAATGTAAGATTTTACATCTTGTTCATAAGAAGTGGCAGTTTACACACCACAATTGTGCTTTTAATCAGATGCTGTATTTGCTACTCTACTGAAATGTATTTACTGTATATAGTCAGTGGGTCAGATGTCTGCACCAATCTTACAAACGTAGTTTGATTTTGGTCCTTTTCACTCTCACATATAGAAAACGACCTACAAATGATTCTACAAAAAGATTCAGACAACATACAAAGTTATTGTTCTTTAGAAAACAAAGAAACAATTATAACAGTCTCTTGCTATGTATCCTATGTAAATTATTTTTGCTGCTGTCAAACGTTTCAATCGAGCCTAAAAAAAAAGAAAGTTGGACGCTTCAAAACTCCATACTGTACTTGTGCTTTTCAAAGGTAGCCCCATTCATGGGTGGTAAACATTTCAGGCAAACTGCAGGATCCTGCAAGGGGGTGATAGTCTGGCTAAATTATATTTTACACATACAAGCAGATTTGGCCTTACCTCTTGCACATTCCCATATTGTCTTTGTCATATGTTGTTCAATACTCAATTTTCACTTTACAAACTTTCAAATTGCATTTTTTTCACCTACTACACTGCATTCATTTTTAATGTATTTGTAATGTACAAGCAAAATGCATTCAACCAATATTTTCTTTTTACAGTAATTGTAGTTTAGTAGATTAATTAATATCTTCAAAGTAGCACAATACTATTCAATCAACGCGGGCCTCCAAATTTAAATTATATATTCAATATACAGTAATTTCCTAAGTCACATTTCCTTTTTCTAGAAAGACTAACTTTTTTTGCATAATGAAATTCATAATATCACAACAATTTTGCTGAGTAGTTTGTTTTTCCTCATATGTTTTATAACTCTGTATTATACAAATAAACAAACAGAAAAACCCCTAAAAATAACTTTAATCAGGTTGGTCTCACGTGTCCCCAGGAGGTAGGTGAATAAAAGCAGACAAGGAAGTCTGGTGGTCGTTCCCAACCTTGATTATGTTTTTTCTGCGTATCGCCAGTCTGGCCGCCGAGATAAAGCCAGGCAGAGGTTTCTAGATGTAGGCTTCCTCGTTGGCAGGGGTCTGATTCTGGTTTTCTGTCTGCTGGTCCGGGCCATTTTCCTGAGCCTTCACCAGCTTCAAAGGCGTGAACATCATCCGCAGGCGCTGAAAAAAGCACAGATATCACACAGCTGAAAGATGTACTGATCGTGTCAAGATAACAATGAGACACTGTCATACCCCATTAGTAGGAACCAAACAGCTGCGAAGTTTGTGATTAAACCGAGAAGCTGTAGCAAAACACACCAGCTACGCAGCTGTGAGCTTGATGGATGCACCGCCTCTGGATCTGAGTGTAAACTTTCTACAAGATACTCTCAGTAAAGATTTATCATACTGTTTCCTTTATGTGATAAGTGGTTTTATAATAATAACAATAATATAAATTATAATAATACATCAGACTTATGTAACTCTTTTCATACTGTATGATTTAAAACAAGTAAGGAGTAAAATCTTCAATACATACAGAATAAGATAGAAATAAAACAATATAATGGAGTAGAGTAGACAATAATGGCTTTTTGAGGTAGGATTGATAATAAGTTTCACACAGAGTGAGCGAGGACCAAAAAGGTCCTGTAAATCAGTTAAATTAACTAATACAGCCTGAGGTGTTGCTTAAAAAGGACACTAAAAGCCAATTTTCTTGACACTATTCATTCATAAATGGGCGAAACTTACCAAGCCCACACAACGTAAATAAGCTATCCTTTAATTGGTAAATGTTTAAATTGTTCTGAACTTTGGGTAATGTTGGACCCGAGATTCTGCAGCACAGAAATCATTTATATGCTGTATTTGTGAGCTTCCGCCTGAGTGCAGAGCACTAATCATCTGGCTGATTGCTACAATTAGACAATCAGCCATCAGCTGGTACTGCAGGATCTGACACCTGCACATCGCCTCTGACAGACTCTAGTGCACTGCTGCAATTATGGCCCATTTATTCTGTCAGCACTGGCTATGAAGCTATATCTGTCACTAGGGACCATATAGAGGTTCAGTGATTGTTCAGCGCATTGTGCATCAATGCAAATCAAAAGGCTCTTAATGCAAATGGGATGCCGGAAAAGGTATTATGTGCCATTGATTAGGATCATCAGATCAATAAAAATTCAGCGTACCATTCTGCTGCATACAAATACTAAGTAATTTACTGAGAACTCAGTGCCTGGTGTAGCAAAAAGGCATCTGCAATCATTCTTAACAGACCTAATTAGAAACTCTATTTTCCTAATCCTTTTATCACTGTTCTACTCTTCATGGCAATTTATCTCGTCTTTACCCAGCATGCCGTGTTGCTCATTACAGTGCGGGTTATAATGCACACAGCAAAATCACATTGTGCTAAGCTGAGCATTTTAACATTCAGTCTTTTTGCTGTTAAATGATATTCAAGGTATTACTGTCAATGCCAGCCATTATGTAAATGTTGTAAATGAGGATGATATAAATGGATCAGTATATTGTGGTAAACTCTACACAGTGATTTTAAATGTTCATTCAAGCTTCCCTCATGGTTGAAACTGACTTCAGAGCATAATGACATTAGGTTATCCTCACAAAGTATCAGCACACTTTTACAAAATGCAGTATTGCATTGCACGCAGTATGCAATAATGTATTGGAGCCATAAAATCATGCATACCAAGTAATCCACTTTAAACTCTTAACACTGAGGCTTCCTCGCTGCCGACTGGAGGTTCAAAACAGCTAATGTGTGAGAGGCGTGTGCAGTGATGGATACACCTACTGGATATCCATCTAGAATATTTGCCTGCACTAAACCAAACTCTCAATATGTACATGTAAATATACAGTATATATATATATATATATATATATATTAAAACTTCCTGTGTATGTTTGTATTTAGATGCAGAAATGTGTACTATTTGTTAGAACTCTACTTGCTTTGTAGTATTTAAATCCTCTGGACAAATACAGCAAACTTGACTAACTCGACATTAATCTTACCTCTTTGTATGTGCCTTTGATTGTCAGGAACATGTAGACCATGTAGCCAGGGATGAGGAGCATGGAGGAGAGGGCCATGCACCACCCAACCCCCTGGCCCCAGGCCGGGAACACGTAGTCACCCAGGGTGAGGGGAACCATCTGCACTGCACTGAACAGGAAGACTCCCTAAGACAAGAGGTAAAAAGAAAGATCTCAGGACCCATCATCATCATCATCATCATCATCATCATCATCATCATCATCATCATCATCATCATCATCATCATCATCATCATCATCACCATCATCATCATCATCATCATCATCATCTTTTGACATTTCACAAATCGAGGCCAAATTCATGGTTATAAACATGAAGACAGCAATGTACAGCTTTAGTCGAGACCTCATAAGCTTTAATATTGTCCTTGATGGGGTGTGTATCCACTGTTGGTGCTTTAAACTGTGTGCATGTTAACCACTGATAACACTTACAGCCACAATGAGCGGAGTGAAAACGACCCAGCAGAGCTTCCACCACATACAGGGCTTGTAGCCAATCATTTCCTCAATATTGTCATAGAAGTTGTTCACACCTGGAACCACAGATAAAATAAAGTTTTAGTTATTGTGTTGTGTGAATTGAAGGTCTCAGTTCGATAGAAAATGAGATTACTGAGACATAGTTGTGGCTTACCATAAAACCAGGAAATGGAGATGCACTCAAAGAAGACCAGGAAGAGCAGGCACATTCCACTAGCTGAGTAGTAATCAAATAGCTTGAACACGTACAGTCCACCCTTTAAAAGGAGAAAACAAGAGAAGATGAAGATAAATGAAGGTGGAGGGGTAAACGTTGAAGAAGCAATTATAGTACTAGATGTGCAGAAAAGTACTAAATCGCCCAAGTGGAATAACACCAAGGGCGAGAGCCTCGACGGCTGTGGCTGGTGACATTTCATTGGTGAGAACAAACTTGGATACTTCCTTGTGGAAAGTGTTTTTTTGTTATTGTGCAGAACAGGCAGGATCTTTGTACCTCGATTAGGCGTCTCCTTTAATAATTCCATGTCAGTCCTCCATCTCTTTTGGCTATCAGATGGTTATCGAGACCAGCTCAAGGGACCTGTTCATATTCTCTGTGAACCTTGATACATTTTAAAGTGCCCGGAGCAGCGATAAGGGAAACTGCCTCCTTTGAGGCCTCCTCCTACATGTGGCATGATGGATATCCATTTTGGCAGTAATAAAGGGTCTTTGAGTCTCATTGACAGATGTGACCTTGGCCTGCAGGGGTTATGTCATTTTTGGCTCACAAGTCGCTGACTTTTGGTTTCATAACTTGCATTTTTTGTTTGATTGTATTTGCTTAGTAAATATCATTGAATGCTAATGTGCATCCCGGCAAATGCTGGGAAACTGAGAGTGAATGAAGTGCAGAACATGGATTATTCTCAGAGGAGCATCAATGTGTTCAGCAATATATCAATTTGAAATTGTGGGCTTATGGTGGCTCTTGCCGAAAGGTCCAGTGGTCAAAGCATTAGGAATCGTCCTCTATGGACCATGTACACATTTTATGGAAATACAGCCATACAAATTCCATGTGATGGAGCAAAGTGTTAGTCCATGTGGCCGCTGAAACATTACATAATTAATATAGGAGCACCATTGATACATCTCTTTTAAAGGTGTTTGACATCTTCCTCTGGAAGAAAGTGTTGGACAGATGGACAAATGGACATGCAAACAAACTGACCATGTCACTGTCCTCTTGTCCAGCAGACAACAGGTTAATAAGTGATATGAAGTAATTACTGTGAACCTTTGTTTTATGTTTTATGTTGCACAAAAACAGGAAACACTTGGAACTTCATTCTCAAAGTGTCCGGGTCTCCTAAAAATTACCCATACTACACTTGGCGAGTTAAGAGTATTGCAGGTTACTCGGTCAGCACTAGTTTTTTGTTGGATTCTCTGAGAAATGCAGACTAAATAAAGGTAAAGTCTTTACCTGTGTGATGTTGGAAAGTCCGATGATGTAAGAAATAAGGCAGACGACTGCGATGAAGATTTCTCTGCGTTTTCGGAGAGCGTGGGGGAACTCGTCAACCAGTGCAGTGATGAAGCCCTCCACGGTGCAGAACTGGACACATTGGGTAAGCATTAAAACTGTGTTACTTAATTTGTCACTGCATTGCTTGGTTGAAGCTGGACTATCAGCACTTTGCTATACAAATATGCAGAAAAAACACAAATGAGACCAATTATGTTGGAGTATCTATACCTGGCTGTCGATTCCCAACATCAGCAACATGGAGAAAAAGAGTATGGCCCAGAGAGGAGAAATGGGCAGCTGGGTCACAGCCTCAGGGTAAGCCAAAAATGCCAGGCCAGGTCCTGAGAATAGAGAAACGTTATAGAGATGGTGTTCAAAAATGTAAAAAAAGATAATATAATGTTGGGTTCCTTTTTCAATAACTTCGTTATCCACCATTTTCAATATGGATACTTACAATTAATTTACTGTATTACTAAAACCAAAATGTCCTTGAAAGTGTGAAACAGAGTGTAAATGATGAACTTGAGTATTCACAAAGGACAGAGATTTTGCAAAATCACTGAGCAATTTTCCTTTCTCATAAACCCAGACATCTGAAGTGTCATATAGTGAGAAGATAAAACCCTCCCTTTTTGACTGAAAAAAAATTATTTCAAGCAATTTCAAGGGCTAATTCTGCACAATAGCAAGTATCTCTTGCCTGTACCCATTGTCGCTATCGAATTTAAACATTGATTGCAATTACCTGAGGCTGCCACATCAGCGATGGGTCTGTTTGTTACATTGGACATGAATCCCACGATGGAGAAGATGACTAAGCCAGCGAACATGCTGGTGAAGGAGTTGACGCAGCAGACAATGATAGAATCTCTGTAGGGGAGAGACAAAGCACAAGGCAGCCATTGTCACGCCTATATCAATTCCTTATCAACCCGTCACACATTGTTGAGAGGCATGGGGGGAAGGGACCGTGGAGATCCATTTTGCATCCTGCAGTTACAGAGCAGCTGAGTACATTTAGATTGATCCGTTCTATAAAATGGCAGTGAGCTCCAGCACATTTTAAATAGTTGGAAGCATAAACATTACGTTTTTTGGCTGCAAGCGGTTATCTGACTTGACAGAGGATAAGGCAGACCTAATGTCTGTGTCTATGAGTGTAAAACAGAGCGTATTGCCAAAAATAATGAAACCATAAATACAGCTAGAGGCTAAAATCGTTCCAAATTAGAAGGTGCAGCTGACACAGTGTTGCCAGGAAACCATATATAATCCCAGAAAGACACATCTGCACAGTCTCCTTAAAAAGAATATATGTGTCTGTGACTGACGTGATACAGGTATTTAAATGATGTGGTATGTGAACCTGCAATGAAATATAATAATCACGTACCTATACACGTTGTTTTTGAAGGGATTGTAACTGCCAAGGGCGATCAGAGAGCCTAATCCCAGCCCGTAGGAAAAGAAGATCTGAGTGGCAGCATCCAGCCACACCTGACACAAAAAGATAAGCAAAATTAGGTCAAAATAAGCAGTTGTAGACACATAACTGGTGCCAAGTTGATGTTAAATATAGATTTTGTTTTTAAAAATGGACAGATTTCCCTTGGTTTTATGGATAATATTAACTTGTTTCTCATTTCCAACCAATTGAACTGGCTGGGTTGTTCAAGCTATGGGCACAAAGGCTTTTAATCTCTTGTAAACCTTTGGTGGAACTGCAGGAACTGGGAGCGATACTTGTTCTGAGAAATGTCAACACCTAAGTGCTGTTTTCTTACACTTGGTCCATCTGATTTATCCACTCTGATCTCGTTGCAGCCCATCTTGACTCACTCAACTCTGCAAGCCTTTGCCTTGTCTAATCATGTCCCTCCACATCTCTCTTCTAGCTTCATCTCCTTTTCATCTAGAGCTTTAATGAGGTGGCCTAGTCATTTATACACAATCATTACAAGATAAACCAGGACATCATCAAAAATCAATATCTATCATACTGGGGTTTTGTTCCGGACATAAATGCATCAATCTAAATACCACTGGCAGTCTTTAGCCCTCTCTTATACTCTACATTAAGCCTGCATCAGCATGATAAATACAAATATACATTGCTTTCACAGGACATTCACATTGTATGTTTCTCTAGACTGGAAATGTAGTTATCAATGCAATTAACAGTGATTGTTATAGATATGATATTTTAGTATTAATATGCAATCAATGAGAATAAGATTGTACTCTGTATTCACCAAGGACGTATTACAAGGAGAAATCATTACTATAATGTTATACTATATCTCAAACAGCACATCTTTGCCAAACATCTTTGCCAAACATAAAACATTTTTTTTACAGAAGAGCATACCTCAGACTCCTTCAGTTTTTCAAAGTTTGGTGTGATATAGAAGAGGATCCCATCAATTGCGCCAGGTAGAGTGATGCCGCGGCAAAACAGGATGAACAGCATGAAGTAAGGGTATGTGGCTGAGAAGTACACCACCTGTAGGACACACAGTTATTGTTAGAAAACATAATAATGTCTATCAAAGCCAACACTTACTTGTTAGACCACACAGCTATTATTTCACTTGGGATAGTTGTCCTGTAGGCCAGTGCTTCTCAAAGTGTGGTCCGCGGACCACTGGTGGTCCGTGAGCGCCCCCTAGTGGTCCGTGAGTATATTGGTACAATTTCACATGAAATAAATAAATAAATGTGAGTTTTCCGCACTCTCGCGGGAATATCTCCGCAATGGAGCGAGCTTAAGTTTAACTTTTGATTGCATGATATAGCCCAGATAAACACCTTCATCACACATGTTGCCACTTGTTTGTACCATTTTCAGGCGATTTGTAAAAAACGATGTGTTTTTGGATATTTGTGGAGTTAGGTGGTCCGCGAGTGTTTTTTTATTGGTTAAGTGGTCCTTGCTTGGTATGAAAAAGTTTGAGAAACACTGCTGTAGGCAACAAAACTGTTGAAGACGGAAAAACGACAAAGTTGTTCAACTCATCATGAAGAGTGTTACTGTACTGTGGCACCATCCCCACTGCACAGTGCAGCACAGTGACCTAGTCAGCCATTCCCCGGAGGCGAGATGACCCCACAATGCTTGGGTTCAGCACAGTCTCTCTGCACTGTTTCCCTCCTTATCTGAACTCATTTTCCACTGTGCTCTCAAAGTCAACTCAGTTCAGATCATTTATGTGAAAATCCACCGCATAAGAAATGAAGTCGCAAGATTATGTCATTGAAACTGCTATGTATACACATAGCTACCATATGTTTAAAAAAAAACATTGATGTAAAGAAGTGAAAAAATCAAATCATAAATGTTGTGTTTTATAATGTTCTTGTTCTGAGGGAAGATAATGGCTTTGTAGCAGTCTAGTGGAGGTACTTGTAGTACTTAAAGTGCTGTGGGTTAAAGGGAAATTTCATGTGAAATTGTATATTTGTCAATTTAACTTACATTTTTATTTATCCTGAAGTAGTTTGAAGAAGTTGTGATCCCTACATTTTAACAATCGACCAACATATCATTGTGACAATTTTTGCATAAATGTGATGCAGGTTCGATTTGAGATGGGAATGAATATTTGGTTGTCTCTGTCCTTGTCTTTCCCCTTTACATACTTTGCCTGTCCAGCCGACCCCCTTCCAGATGCAGAAATAGACGAGGACCCATGCAATGGCAAGCGTGATAGCCAGCGGGATCCTGATCTCCCCAGGTTTCTCCAGGCCATCAGTCATCTGGTGCATGTTACGTCTGCAGGGAAGGGTTAAAGTGGTCTTACTACAACGCACAAATGCATGCTTGATCTCATACATGCAGCACGCGTGGATGCACACACAAATATGGACACACGTGTCTGGATCCTCGCAAAAAGCCCTCTTCCTGTCTTTCTTACCCCACCCCTAAAGCTTGTTTAAGGCCTCTCCGTCAAGGGAAGTCTTGCTTGCATGCATGCACATCTACACGCAGTTGTTGCTCTTTTAAACATTTTTTTTCCTAGGGTTGGTTTGAGGCCCTTTTTATAAGCACAAAATGTTCTTTCTATAACAAAAACATCTGGAAAGATGAATAATAAAAGGATTTAGGGAACCATTGGATTCTCAGATCCAAAAGGCCCTATAAATCTCTGACCCTGATCTTCATGCACATAAGGGGCCATGACCTTTCTTTGTCGCCTGAATCTTTTCACAATAGAGCCGTATCCTTGTGATCTAAACAGATTCTAATGTTCAGCTTACTCCCAGAACTCCACCACAGAGCTGGTAAGGTTTTTGGTGTCTGCGATGCTGTAGTTGGTGTAGCAGCGCTCTGTGTTCCAGGCATTTCCACAAGACTGCCATGGCAGCTCCTGAAATTTAAAGGAAAAAAAGGGAGAAAAATCTCACAGACAGCTCTTTTTACTTTCACTACTCTCCCACTGCCGGGTCCCATTCTCTCTGGCTGTCGGGCAGCCAAGACCATGATACTCATTGAGATTTCATGCTTTTCTTAGAAGAGTGAATGCTTCATCGCCAAATGCATTTATCAATACCTTGTGTAAGGGCTAATTATGTGGGAAAGGAAGTAATAAATGTCATACTCTCTTAGGGGCTGTTCACCCTTGTATAAGAGGTGCTGGCATAAAGAACTTGCCACATACCTAAAATGGTTACTATGTAAAAAATACAACCTGCGCATAAAGGGAAGAAAAAAAACAAGAAAACATGTATGGACACTTTTGTGAAATATTTCTCAGTAGGAATCAAGGTAACTACATTTAACCTACATTTCCA
Organism: Pseudochaenichthys georgianus; assembly: GCF_902827115.2. Lineage (NCBI taxonomy): Eukaryota > Metazoa > Chordata > Actinopteri > Perciformes > Channichthyidae > Pseudochaenichthys > Pseudochaenichthys georgianus. Next base: position 15,243,832 of record NC_047507.1, on the reverse strand, counting down.
AGGTAATTTTCAAGTCATATCCTCAGGTTTTTTTAACAAGGGACCAGCATGAATATAAATTGCAAATACTCACGGTAGTGAAGGAGTTGTACAGATAGTAAATTGCCCAGGAAATTATTACAATGTAATAGATATTCAACCAGAAGGACAAGACTGCAGCAGCCATACCCACACCTAAAACAATGGAGAGTACAGGCATGATGTTAAACTGGCTGAAATATTTGTGTTGGCATAAAACTAGGATAATAATTAATATGTAACGTTTTTATTTTGAATTTGACTTGAATTTGACAATTAAACGACCTGGTCTTCATAAATTAGCCAGTGAACATAAAAATAATAGATATGTATTATTTAAAGGATATTTTACCTTTGAACACGGGGGCCAGCTTCCACACTCCAAGCCCTCCAATAGAAGTGTATTGACCAAGAGCCGTCTCCAGAAAGAACAGGGGCATGCCGGCAAATATGAGGGTCAAAAAGTAGGGAATCAAGAAGGCCCCTGAATGAGAAGTGGGAGGTAAAGGTGTGTCAATGAAGGTGATCAACTATTAACATTCAACATGCTCCAGATTATATGTTTTCTAAAAGGTGTAAAACTGCGCTGCAGATAATCATGAGGTTTCTCTTGTGCGCAATTACGCAGGGTTTAGATGGACAGAAATACACTTGCTTTATTTTAATCAAAAACCTCCGGTAGCAAAATCGCAGGTTTTGTTGTTGAGACATTTTAACTCCTTTTGAATTATGGATAAATGGAAAATTGCCAAGAATTCCTGATTACCTCCTCCGTTTTTTCCACATAAATAAGGAAATCTCCAGACATTTCCGAGTCCGATTGCGTATCCCACACATGAGAGAAGAAAGTCAAATCTCCCTCCCCACGTTTCTCTCTCAGGTAACTCCTTTTGCGTCTTCTGCACTTTCACCACCAAGGTTTTGGGTTTGTCGTTTGGCGTTGTGTTGGGCGCTTCATTCGCCATCTCTGTTAAGACGTGTCCGTCCGTGGCTTTAGTCCCGTTGGTGGCCATGGTCACTGCGAGTGTTGGATAGTCCTCACCAGTGGAGAGGAGCGGGTTTCCGAACCTGTCCAGGCAACAGCAGCTTCTCCTTCCTGTAGCCTACACCCAGCTCCAGATACGAGCCGAGCGGAGACGAAAAATCGGGCTAAAGAGAGTGATGAGCAGCAGTTTAGCAGCGGTCCAGCGACCCTGAAAAATTAATTAAGTATGCATAAATATAAATACAAAATAATTACTGAAAAAATAAGATGTGTTTTTCGTGATGTACACGTCATTCTGCCAAGTTGTTTGGTACATCAACATCTTATAAACATTATATCAAGTCTAATGAAGGTGGAATTACTTTTCCCATTCGCTGAGCAATGACTGGATTTTGGAAGGGAAAATATATTTGAAAATAAACGCGTGACACATTTGATTATCAAGGGGAGAATTGTGCTGCAAAACAAGTTTTACATTAGTAAAATATCATTCAAAACAATTGTAATGTATGCATCCATTGTAATTGCATGACATTTCTTCAGGGGTAAATAAAATAAAATGTGCCCTACGAACCGTGAACCCCACGGGATCAAATAAAGACTTCTCATGCAATAAAGTCACTTTTAATTGCCTGGAGTGAATGCATGTTAGCAGAAATGTAGAGCCTGCTCTTGTTCTTTGGTCATTATGCTTTAAATTCAATGGCCCACTTCTAAAGCTCCGGTACAAGAGCAGAGCAATTAAACACATTTAGGAGTCAGGCTCGACGATAATGTCTAATGAATCACCTGGAGAGGCTAACAACTCACTGGAGCTTTTCAATAGACATTTCATTCATATATCTGCAGGACAGGGTTAAAATATGTTATACTTATTTATTTACTTATTTATCGGCAATGCAAAAGACATTGCTACCGTTTTAACACAACATTATTTAAACACGTTTGTGAAGCATATAAATATGCTATTAGTCCGAATTTATTTTAACTTTGTAAAAAGATAATTAAACGAATGAAACATAAACGGGCACTCCATTTCCTGCGTGCGTAATTGTAAACAGCCTTATCAGGCAACAAGGAATCCACATTTGTTGATGATTTATTCACAAAATAAGCTATTTATATGAAATATCACACGTCAGTGTAACACTTCACTTCAAAGAGACTCACCCCCTTGAGACAAATGGGGATTAAGTGAACAAACAAATATGTGCGCATTCTTTTCCTAACCAGATTACACATTTTAATTTGACATATTTTGAACATTGTCTAGCAGGATATAAGTATCAAAAACGGTAATGACCCTCATGAGACGAGTCTGTTGCGTCGCCATTAAGTGAAATGCGGTCGCACATCGTTGGACATTGCCAGATTTGGCGCATCTGCATATGTCAAATTCAACAATGGTCTTTGTTTGTAATAAGTATGTAAAAAAACGCAAATGCATAGGTGATTTTAATAAGATGCATTATGTGTGACAGAATACTTACAATAAAATGGCTTAATTTTCCAGATTCCAGGGAAAATCCAAATTTCAGAAAAAGTTACTTCCTTGCACTTTTACCGAATAAAACCCAGGTGAAAACTTTGCATCCGACGACAGAGAGCAAACATATGATCCTGAGAGGTGAAGATGGTGAACAAATGCGTCTTTGAGAGCGAGGTGCTGTCCTGAAAGGAGTGGTGCTGAAAGAGAGGAGGGGAGAGAAGACGGGGAAAGGAGCTGCCGCCGTCTGAGTTGAAGCGAGCAGGGACGTAACATGGAGCGCAGGATCCTCACTCTCATCTACATAGCGTCAATGTCACCTCAAAGTCGACCCTCCCCAACTCCAACATTTCCACCACTGAGATGGCAGCGGGTTTGAGAAAGGAGCATCCTCTTGTCTCAAGGTTTTATATCCTTACTCCTGAAGCTTTTTTTCTTTTTTACATCAGCAAGTTCTCTCCTTCTTTCACTCTCTCTCCCCCTCTCTCTCTCTCTCTCTCTCATTCACCCTTTCTGCCTCACTCAGGGGCCAGTTGATACATAATAACCAAACATAATAACATGATAAATAGATTAGAAATGAAAGAAGTTGTCACAAGTAACACTTAAGGGACACTTGTTCACTGTTTTCATTTTTCTAAACTTCCATTCATCCAACTTTTCGGAGATTGACATGAAACAGACTGTGTAAAAAGGCCTCAATCTGAGCAAACGTGAGAAGTGTAATGTAGCCTCAAATGCAGCCACTCCAAAGTAACACATAAGAAGATGCCAATGGCTGCTCTTGCTCCTGGCAAAACATGATAAGAGGGCCCCAGCCAATAAAGGGAGTCAGGGTGTGTGAGATAAATTGAAAACTCTGCTTATAATCTTCTTAGCCAGCTGTTTTCCAAAATGAAATACCCTTGTGGAACATCCCAAATGAGCAGTCTTAAAGCAGACTTTAACTCCCACATCCAGATAAATTATAAGTGTCTCACTGGGAGATTAGACTCTCAGAGGCTTTAACAGTTAAAGTTTGACTTGTGAAAAGTAGTCAGAATCAAACCGGTGTTAATATTAAAAGAAAATCTATATCTGACAAACTCTTGATTGATATAAACTGTGAAGGTGTTTGAAATGTGTTACAAAGCGCAAAGCTGTCAGGTGACACATCTTCCTGCCTTTTTTTTGTTTGGGGCCATATAAACTTCTATTGAATGTAAAGTTGAATCATGTCATGGATTATGTATTATTATTATGGATGCATGTAAATCTGGAGTGTGTCAATAATCTACTTTTACAAATTCCATGTTTATCCATACATTTACTTAATTTCTCCTCCTTTTCTTGCTCCTATATCCCCATTCATCTCACGGCTCGCTACCTTTGCCTTTACCACCCTGTGCTCATCTGCCGTAATCTTTCCTTTGTGTCTTTTGTTCTTTTTTGTCTCCGGCCGCCATACTGTAGGCGCTGCGGTGCTGATACAGTGCAACAGAGAAGCCACACCGCTGAGAGGGAAGGAAATAACGCCCAGATGGTGAACCAATGAGGGGTGAGCTAACCTTCTGATACCAAACAAAATGTATCATTTTTAATCCCAACTGGGTGATTGGCCTGCAGGCTGTGGCTCCTCAGATGTGCAAAAAGCCTCCCGTTGGCCTGGAGCTCTCACACGAGAGGAATTCAAAATGCCACAGTGATGAGAACTGGTGGAGCTGCGCTTGTGGCCCTCGCCCCACCTGATTGTGAGCCTGTGTGCAGTGAAGCTTGTAATTACAGAAGGAGGTGGTAGTGATAGAGAGTAGAGCACAGGCAAACACACAGGCAGACAGCTGGCCCCCTGTCAGTTTCACCGCTCAGACATAGGGGACAAAAGTGATGCTTTTAAACAGTAGAGCAGATTATTGCTCATGTGAGAAAGACAAAATGGCGATACAGATGATGATGACGATGATGATGATGATGATGATGACGACAGTGATGAAGATGATGATGATGATGGATGTATTTTACAATGCAGGCGTATTTACAGAGCCTTTTAGAAATATGTTTCTTATTACTTTCAGTATTTCTATGAGGCTTGGCAGATGCTGAGGCACTTTATGTGCAACTACGAATAACATCACTCATCACAGCAACCCACTTGTATCTCTTAGAAACTTAAACTCAAGCGGGAATTGAATCAATGTAAAAAACATGTTTATATTCATGCACTGGATACGTGTGAACTGACATACAAAGCTATGAGGAGAGACTTGTCAAAACAACATGCTCACAATAACAATGCTAACATGCTGCATGCAGATATAATCATGAGTATGTTCACCATCTTAGTTTAACATGCTAGCATGCTATCATTTGCTAATCAGCAATAAACTCAACTGACCATAGAAATGTAATTCGTTTGGCTGATATTTGGTCATAAACTAAAAGTATTGGCCGGCCCTCCCTACATGCAGGTCACGCAGACTGCGTGGGGCCTCATCTTGCGGAGGGGGCCTCAATTTATGCGCAAATGCGGCGCAATTATGCGCGCCACAGTTTCCCCGCTGCGAGGCTCCGGCGCTAACAGTTCATGAGCATGCTCCACTTGCACCACCCCCCGTCAACGCTCGCGACACATGAGTGAAGATTTGTGTACAGTCCCGGGGAGCCTCATCACACAATTTCACATGGGGCCACAAGTTGGCCAGGGGCAGCCCTGAGTATTGGGCATATTATATCATTGACCAGATGATGGAACTCTTTAAAAAGTTTAAAATGTCGTGTTAACATGTCCAAATAGGGAGGGCATGGTTATCTTTTAAATTGATAAGGCATTTTGCCCAAACCAACCTCATGGTGGTGCCATAGAGAAAGTCAGGGGATTCATCGTCCGAGGACCATGAATATCTGCCCCAAATTTGATATCAATCATTCCAAAAGTTGTTAAAATATCGGCCTGGACAAGCCTGTAGTGTTATGCAGTCACTCAGCCTTCCTAAAAATACCATCAATATACTTTAATATATAAGGACATCGAAAAGTACAACTATTTGATTGAAAAATGAATCCATATGTTCTTGAGACAGTTTTTTTTACTATATGCTACTCAAGCTAACATTTATTTTTACATTGTTGTATGTTGGCACAGCACTCCAGAGCATATGGAAATCAATGTGTGTTTGGGCATAATGATAATGAGTGAGAGGTAAACGGAAAGACACACTGACAAACAAACAAACAAACAAACAAACAGACAGACGGAGCCCTGTACTGTAGCTTTTCCATGTCTCTTAATCCTAAAAGCCTCTGTTCTTTTCGGGTAGTTGGGAGAGGGAGGGACTGTTGTCAGGATCAGTTATGTGGAACACTGCAGGCCAATAGGATGTGCCTGGCTCTTCATTGGTAAGTCAGTCAGGTAGGACGCTGCTAGGCCTCTCCAGAAGAGCCTCGGTGCAACGTTTCCGCTCGCAGTGTAAAGATGGAGACAAAGTGATGTGCCTGTTGCCGGGTGATTCACAAAAAGAACCCAGGGTGCATTTCTAAAAAAAGGGAGGGTGGAAACACAGCGGCAAAGTAAAACAAATACTGGCCTCCTTCCAAGCCTCCCTCTCTCTTCTCACAGCCAGGCAGGAATGTAGAAGTGGGTGAGAGAGTATGGAGGGAAAGAGGAGCCAAAAGGATCCTGCCAAGCCAGCTTATGCTTAAATGTAGCGACGTCTTTGTGCTAATATAAGGTGAAGATTCAAATACCCGCAGAATTGGAAACTTGTATCTGAGAACATGTTTGGAAAAATGTAAGAATAATGTAGTAAAGCTCTAAATAGAAAGCATTTCAACGTTGATACACCCCCCTTTCATTTGAATTTGAGTTTTTTCCCTAAATCAATTAAAGAACTGTCATGGTCCAAGTATCAGGGTATGTCAACCCAGCTAGAAATGTTTGGTTCTAAAAACATTCAGAGAATGTTACCATTCATTGTTCTAGGAATGTTTTCAGCGGGACATTTTATTTTGGTTCCCAGAATGTTCTTCTGAAAGGTAGGATAACGTTCTCTAAAAACATTCTTTAAATGTTTTTGATAACATTGTCAGAACATTATGCCCTACTATTCTTAAAACGTTTTCGGCTGCAAGTTAAAAAAAATGTACGTTGCCAGAATGTAACTACTACATATTTTAGAGTAGGATAACGTGCTTTATCGTTCCGACTTATCTTTTCTTTCATTCGACCAGCAGCTAGTACAAGTCACTGTCGGTGTCACATGTACTGGAGGGGACCCAGAATCAGACTCGGAATCAGCTGGTGAAAGTAACATTTGTTTATTAGAAAAGGGGAGCTGGGAGTGGAGGTTGGTTATGGCGGCAGTGGGAAACAGTTGTTACAGGGTGGGAGAGGCCTGGCTAGTCTTGGGAGTGTGGAAGGCCTCCTGGGAGAGACATACAAATGAGTGTGAGGCAAAAGCAGGGAAAGTTGTCAAAGAATATGCTGGCAAAAAGCTAGAGCGGCACGCAACAATCCGTTCACGGCAACAATCCGGCAGGGAATGAGTGCAGGCTGCAGGCTTTCATAGTGTGGCTGATGAGCAGGTTGCAGGTGTGGTTGATTGGAGATTGCTCCCAGCCGTGTAGAGCAGACCAGCAGGCAGGGGGCTGGGAGAGAGAGAGAGAGAGAGAGAGAGAGAGAGAGAGAGAGAGAGAGAGAGAGAGAGAGAGAGAGAGAGAGAGAGAGAGAGAGAGAGAGAGAGAGAGAGAGAGAGAGAGAGAGAGAGAGAGAGAGAGAGAGACAGACAGTAGAAACAAACACATACAAACACTAACAGGGGTTTCAGGGACAGGCAGTGACAGTCGGCCCGTTCTTCTATATGTCTGTCGGTCTCAAATCTAAAGGCTGCAATAACAATTTTTATCCAATATGCATAAACAGCGGACACTGTTTATACACAACCCTCACAAACCACACACGGCCAGAGAGCTTATCAGAACCTACATACGAGACACAACCTTTATAGTCATAAGAAAGTGTGATTATTTTCTGATATTTTACACATATGAAATTATGAATACTGTGGGCCTACATACCTTAGTGTGATTATAAGTGCATGTGAGTGAATATTGGCATGCAAATTAGTTTTGTATATGTCCTATTCATTGCCTCAATGCGCTCATACATCTGAAGAAAGTTATCACCAAAAATGTTAAGAATGTTTTTAAAGAATGTTATCCTACCTTTCAGAAGAACATTCTGGGAACCAAAATAAAACGTCCCGCTGAAAACATTCCTAGAACAATGAATGGTAACATTCTCAGATTTTTTTGAGAACCAAAAATGTCTAGCTGGGAACTCAAAAATGCCTACGCAAAGATGCAATATCTGCTTACAGCTTATCATGAATTACATGCTTGTTCGTTTTTTTCAAAAGGAAAATATGGTGACATCAGATTTTTTAAAACATCCTTTTCAAACAAATGCAAAAAGTTTGTTTGGAGGTTGACCATGACCGTGTTAATATTTTCCATCACAGGAACGTTTTATAAAAAAAGAATAACCTCCTGAAAACATCATCCAAATGAAGAAAATGTTCTTCTTTTGTTACCATGTAACATTGAGGGAACGTTTTATAAAGAACATCTTTAATGTGTTACCCCAACAACGTCCAAAACACATCCTTAGAATGTTGCGGGCAAAACGTTCCACCTTTGTCAACATATCACATTAAAGGAACATTTTATAAAAAAACGTTCTGTCATCTCAGGCCTCAATAACATTCTCAAAACATCCTCTGAATGTTGCAGTTAAAACGTTATGCCTTAGTTAACCTTAAACCTTACAGGAACTTTATTTGAAATAATAAACATCCTAAAAAGGTTCTTTGAACATCAGATTAAAACTTTTCTTTAAAACATTATTAGAACCTGTAGGTAATGTTAGCCAAAGTTGTGAGAACGTTGGGAAGCCGGTAGAGATGTTCAGACACTGGGTGGGTGATATATTGTCTGTAAATATGCCATGGCATTGTTTAACCCCCTGTCATGATCAATTATAACATCAGTGACAGAGGTTGCAGAAGGTTAGCAAGGTGCAGGAGATGAATATGCAACATGGCATTTTGAGTGAACCAGGTTAAAGGTCATTAAGAAAGAAACACTTGTTTTCAATGAATCATGACAGAGCTGCCTTATGTCATATTACATTCACTAAGCCATGATGTTTGTTTGTTTTTATCAGACTATATTTAATATCTAGTATTACATTGAAAAATGTGTTTTAAATGATGTTAAGGAAAATATAGCCTTACCATCCAACAGTTGTGTGGGTAAAACATATTAGATGTAACATTTCCACATTAAAACAACTAGACATACATTTTTACCATACATTTATTTGTTGTTTAGCGTTTTCACTATATATTTTAAGTAAATGAAGGATTTCAGTCATCGGATGTCTTGATCTTAAGCAATCAGAAAAAAACACTGAGCAAACCTAAGCAGCATCCACACTTTGTGGCAGAGACCTTTTCATTATTACTAATAAACAAAATAGTTGTCTTCATTGTTGCAGTGTTGAGGAAATATCAGGGGATCATTAAAATCAGAAGGCTTCATCCTACGGGGACCATGAGTTTCTGTATAAAATTATCATCAATCATGCTGTTGACATATTTCAGTCTTGACCAACCTTAACCTTAAAGCAACAAAAAAAATAGACAGGCTAAGTATGTGACCACGTCTGTGTCACTAATACGTTTGTATTATTCTGCTTGTGAATTAATAAATTAGTCATTAAAATGGTAATGAGTTAAGATTTACATATTTGTTTACTCATTGCCACCTCTCACTTCACTCTGCTTAGAGACACTGAGACAAATAAAGAATTTGGATCCATCTTGGATGGTAAAATTCATTGAAAATAAAACTATACATATCCAAATATGTGGCACCTTCAGAGCCAATCTGAGTATGTATGTGGTAACCGTTTTATTTTGTAATGTAGACTTTGGTTTTACATATCTAGCCACAAATTAATTTACAATCGTTTGAGTTGTCTTTTCAGACCTTGTATTAATTGTAAGTTAGTTGTTTTTACTGCCACAGATAACATTACACATATTTACATAATACATTTCCAACTTTCCCCCAAAAAATGTATATCACCACTCCCGAAATGTGGAGCAGATAAGTTGTTAAGAAAGTCCTCCTGGAAGAACAGGAAATACTTGGAATGAATGCCTTTTCGTCAATCACACATGTCGTTCAACTCAATTGAACTTAGACCCTCGATGTGAGGGTACAAGGAAAAACTTCCAGAGAAAAACCCACAGTTTAAAGGGAAACATGGGAGAAACCTCAGGGAGAGCAACAGAGGAGGGATCCCTCTCCCAGGACGGACAGACGTGCAATAGATGCCGTGTGTAAATCGAAGATAATACATTTTACAGTGTAGGTAGACCAAATGTTTGGAAATGCATGTGTCTATAATAAGAAGATGAATCCACGAGGATGTCAACAATCCTGTGGGAGCCATCAGGGAAGTAGTATGGTGAGAGTCAGGCAGGACCACAGTGACAGGTTCAGCCACGACTCGAAGTCCAGCACTCAAATCCAGAACTCAGGATAGAGGATCCAGGACACAGGATCCAGGACTCAGGACCGCAGCAACAGGATCAGCCACGACTCAGGATCCCGGCGTAGATAGACACCAAAAAGAAATTTGGGGGAAGCTGGGTTATTCGGAACATGAGAGTACACAGGTACAGACAGACAAAAGGAAGAAGTAAGGTGTCCTCCGACAGTCTAAGCCTATAGCAGCTAAACTAACGTATCTACGTACATGGACTCCCTTAGGATAGGTTGAGGGAAAGGGGTAGCAAGTAAGAAGTAATGAACAGAGGTGGAGAGGCACAACGTGTCTACTGTACGTACATGCACTCCCTTAGGATAGGGTGAGGGAATCGGTAGTTAAACATTCAAAACAGGTTTAACAATACAGTAGTTATATTCTTTCTAAAGGATGGGTGTGATACATGAGCTCTAACAACTGTGGACCAGAAAGTGACAATTTGCCCACCCCATCTGTGTTACAACAAGTAACCCGGGCCACTTGGTAACAACGTCAGCAAAAAGGTTTATCCTCAGCAACTGCTGTGAGTAGTGGTACAAATGCCACTTCAATCTCATTAGTATGCAGAAAAAGTGACAGGTCGCCCCGCCCCTTTTCGACCGGAAGTCCCGCCTTATTTGACCGGAAGTCCCGCCTTTTTATTTTATTTTGAAACCGGAAATCCCGCCTCGTTCGACCGGAAGTCCCGCCTCGTTCGACCGGATGTCCCGCCCCCGCTTCCGGCGGATGTCCCGCCCCCGCTTCCGGTTTTCAAAAATAAAATAAATTAAAATTTAAAAAAATGAGAAAAATAAAATGCCGTTGTTTTCAATCAATTAATATGTCTAGGATATATGTCCCGCCTCCTTACCACTTCCTGTGTGGTTAATCCTGTATACAGTATCGAATGTAACTTACAAATACTTGCAAATAACATGAAATTAATCCCAAAAGTAAGGCATCTTTAAAACATATATTTAAACCTCTCTGTTTTTGCAAACAGGACATGACAGGACATGAGGGGAGAGAACATATGGTGGAGGAGGGGGAACACACACACACACACACAC